>NC_134470.1:78861997-79041997 GCF_964194025.1 Convolutriloba macropyga | reverse complement strand
ACCATCGTTCGAGGAAAATGACTCATCAACCGTTTGTTATAAACTAGAGATAAAAAGTCATATTAAAGGTTTCAATTTATTTGAGTTCTGGTACATGAAACAGTTGCCCAGTGAATAATTCAAAGAATTAACATTTTATATCATCCTTGTTTCAATTCACTTTTCACTTAATTATTTTTCTCCAATGAATCAAAGAGACGAGGCTGACGCCGGTATCAGTAATTTAGTCTTCGATGTAAACAACAAGGAGAGGCCCCCATGGCGTTGTTGTTCAAACTCAACAGTGCCAAGGTCCGAAGTAATAGTTTTTGTTCAAGTGAATATCATTGTCTTAATGATCATTTTTTGCTTCTCTATGCTCTTTCTATTATCAGAAAGCTGTGAAGAGAAATCAATTTGGATTGCTCTCTTATCGAGTTTAGTTGGTTACATTTTACCTAATCCTAAACTATGAACAAAGTTATTCTTACACATGACAGGGTATTCATGTCAATTGTAGGACCAAGTGGTTGTGGTAAAACAGAACTCTTGTTTCGAATGCTAAAAGGTTCGACCTTTTATCCACGTTTTGAAAAAATTTATTATTTTTACAAAGAGTTCCAACCACTTTTCAAAGATATGCAACGAGTTATACCAGGGATTGAGTTTCTAAAATACTCAGGTTTTGATATAACAAAAAAAATATCGCATTGTCTGCTTATCTATAACGATTCATGTGAAGAAATCTTCAACGATAAAGAATTTGTAAAAATAGCTACCTCAGGACGTCATCGCAAATTACATGTTATATACGTCAAGCATAATTTGTTCCATCAAAGCAAATGGTCCAGAACCATTGATCTGAATACAACACACATAATATTATTCAAGTCGCTTCGTGACATTCAACAAATTGAATATCTTGGAAAACAGTTGAATTTTCTCCAACTGATAAAAGAAGCATACAAACTAGCAACTGCGGAGCCATTTGGACATTTGATGATTGATCTCGACCCAAAAACTAGCCAGGGTTTACGTTTTTCATCGCAACTAATTGGACCGGATCCTTCTATTTTTTACATTTCGTCCCCTGAAGCAGTCATTACAACAATTACAAATGAAAAAAAAACATTTGCTTATGCTCAAGCAATGGGTAAATAAGAGGAATGAGAACACAGCTCAAATAGGAGTATTTTATCAGGGCGATTTCATTTGGTTCTTGAGTGACTGTGTGATGAACGTACTCTCTGGAGTTGTACCGATCAATAAAGTTGAATTAAAAAAATTCGAGAAACCACTACGTAAACTTGCAGACAGGAGAGTTGAAAAAAGTGAGAGAATCAAAATTTTTCGATCAGATTCTGGAATCCGTCTAATTAAACTGATTGCGTTACCTTGTATTGCTTTTCTGGAGCAAAATGCACACTGAAGAGTTTGTGCTAGTTCCTCGTCAAATGTATGCGACTGAACAACCTCAAATTGCTCAACTTCTCAACAATAAAAATGTCCGAGAGAAAGCAAAACAAATATCACTCTTGCAAAGAAGCAAGTCTCCCCCAGCACCTTCTACCACGCAACAAGACACGCAACAGCAGACCGATAATATTTTGGAGAATGTCAAAGATGAGTTGAATGAGACTAGAGATGACAAAACTGATACAAAATTTTCCAGGGAGCGTGTTTTGAGAGATATTAAACACCTCGACAGAAAAAAGTTTGAAAAAGCGAGCATAGTATTGGAAAAAATATTAGAGTCAGAATCTCTATCGCTGGATCAGACATCAAGACTAATGGTTAATAAGTCAAGCACGGGAATTCTTGTCGCATATTTTCTTTACGATCTACAACAAACAACCTCTAAGCTTTCACTTGAACATTACAAAGTCCTAACCTTTCTAGATATCAGTTCACTTAACTTGTAATACATATGCAAAAAAATTTCTTGCCTTATCACTAAACGAAAAGATACAGTTGTTTGAGGATGAACCAGAAAACGAAGAATCAGGAGTCTCGAGAACAGAAGAATCAAAAGCTTCTGGCGACGATGAAGGAAGCTTTGATGATGCAAAAGACGAAATCGAACCGTCTAGCTCGTGGACAAATTACTTCCTCTCACGTTAAACAATTGAACAAATTTTACACAAAAGGTAGTGCAGCTTTTGGTAGCATTGCTAACTTGAAGAAAGCCAGTGGTTTACCAAGATCCAAAGTGGTTCAATACCTTCAGTCGAAAGCGCCATACACAAAATACAGACAATTCAGAAAAACTTTTCCGAGACTAAAAGCTGTTGCATACAGAATAAACGAAATCTGGTCTGTCGATGTGGCGTATATGGATAAAATTGCCCAACACAACAATGGAGTCAAATATTTACTGGTGGCTGTTGATGTTTTATCGCGATACCTTAGAGTGCAACCAATGAAGGCTTTATATGCAAAAGACGTTGTTGAAGCGTTCAAAAAAAATAACCGAACAGAAAAAACCAGAAAGGGTTTGGACAGACAAGGGATCCGAGTTTAAAGGTGAATTCAAAAAATTTTGTGAAAAGAAGGAGATTCATTTATATACAACCGAAAACGAAACCAAGTCGGCATTTGCTGAGAGGAATATTCGATCGCTCAAAAACATTATTCACAAATACCTGGAGGAAAATTGGACTTGGACTTATATTAAGCAATTGCCCTAGTTTGTAAATACTATAAACACTCGTGTTAATCGTGTTACCCAACTTGCACCTAATAAAACTTTCAAAAAACATGAACCGTTTCTAATATCCCTAGCAATTAGCACAAAAAAGTACAAGCCAAAATACGAAGAAGGAGACCTGGTTCGGATTGCAAAGCCAGACGAAATATTTAGGAAAGGTTATAAACAAAATTTCACAGACGAAGTCTTCACAGTGTTCAAGGTTGCTACCCTTAGTCCACCAACATACAACCTTATAGACGCAAACAACGTTATAATTGAAGGTAAATTTTATGAACCAGAATTAGTCCAAGTGAACGTTTTTCCTGTCAAAGATTAAACATGAGTATTTATAGAGAATTTACTATTGATTTGATATCGAATGCATCAGTGGGAATTTTTACCAGTAATACTATGGCCAAGTTTCGAAATCAACTCGCTCAACCATTACAGTTAGATGGAGATTGGCAAGTTGCCCTTGCTTCAATATCATTTCCCTCAAACATCAATAATGTAAACTCAGCCGAAATAGTTGCGTATGTCAGTTCTGGCGCTGAACTTGATGCTTCACATAACCGAACCGGACAACTTCGAAGAATTCGCAAAGGTATATACAACAGTTCAGAAGAGCTTCTGAAAGAAATTTTTCGAATCGCTCAATTGAAAAACTTTGACTATGATTTTGACACTGTAACGCAAAAGTTAGTTTTGAAATTTAGACCTAACAAAGTTTTGTCATTTGAAGATGAAGAAGTACCCAGTATTCTTGGTTTTAAAGGAATAAGAGATATTTAGAATCATGGTTTTATTAACATTGGTTACAAGTCAGAAAAAGCAGGCAACTCTTTGAACAGACATGTTGGAGAATTTCCAGTTGATATCACTTGCGGATCACAGTTAATATTTGTATACATTGATATAATTGAACATTAGAACGTTGGTGATGTGAGAGCTCCAGTAATAAAAATCATTGAGTCTGAAAGACGTTTGAGAAACGGTAGCATAAACACAGTGACACCCATACACCACAAGTCCTACACAAATTTGGATTACAAGCCAATATTATCAAACAACATTCAGAACATACAGGTAGAGTTGAGAAACGAAACTGGAAAACTAATTCCTTTTACTGGAACCGGAAAAGTTATAGTCAGTTTAAAATTTCAAAAAATTTTTTAATATGGAGGCATACTACAGCAATCAAGCATCTCAATCAATGCCGCATTTTTCCGGACACTACAGACAAAGAGGCAGCGGTTTTGGAGCGCTTGCTGCAGGTATTGGAAGAAATGCTCTGCCATTAGCACGCAAATTTCTCTGGCCCGCAGCAAAAAAGATTGGTCGTGATTTATTGGTTCAAGGAGCACCGGAGTTAGTAGAAGTTGCAACCAAAAGAAAGTCAGCAAAACAAGCACTGAAAAGTACAGGAGCCAAAACAGCTCGCAAACAAATAGGTGGATCTCTTCAATCACGTATTGCATCAGGTCGTAAAATAATTAGACGAAAAAGACGACAATACACGAGACCTCGTTCAAACCAAAAACGAAAAATCTCAACCAGAAGAATCATTTCTCGAAAACCCCGTTCAAAAAGGAGTCGTCTGGATTTTTTCTCGCGAGTGAAAAATGCGAACTAATATTGTGATACCATCTGAAGCTACTCACAGTTCTCTAGACTTATTTGAAAAACCACCTTTGCTGGGAACATTTGATCAATCATTCGAGCAAAAAACAGGACCGCTTTATTCGCCGTCAGGATCATCATTGGAATTTGAAGTTGTTGGTGATCGCAACAATTTTATTGACTTACAAAAAATTTACCTGGAGATCTAGTGTCGAATACTTCAAACAGATGGAACGGATTTGCGCTTCACAGCTGGTGACGCTAATGCCAGTGATCTTCCATATTTTGCTAATAATATCCTTCATTCACTTTTTGCCGACTGTACTGTTTCTGCAAATGGTATCAAAATTTCAACAGCTAATGGACACTATGCACACAAAAGTTTTATAGAAACTGAATTCTCTCATGGGACAGACGCAAAGAAAACCTGGCTGAAATGTCACGGTTACGAGTATGAAGAAAACCCCGGCACTATTCCAGCAGCAATATCAGATATAAGAAAAAGAACAGTGCGACAATCCGCACGCATAACATTATATGGAAAGTTGGCGGTTGATTTCTTTTCATGTGAGAATCATTTGGTTAGTGGAGTTACGTTACGCATTTCAATGAGAAGATCCCAAGATGACTTTGCCGTCATCAGCGAAGACGCAGCGAAACACTACAAGGTTAAAATAGATGAGGCTAATTTATTTGTCAGGAAGATGACGGTGTCAGATAATGTTGTAGGTGCAATTGAGAAGACATTATTGAAAACTCCGGCAATTTACCGATACAATGAAGTAATTACCAAAACATTCTTGGCTACAACAGGCCAACAAAGCTGGAAACATGAGGATATTTTCACTAAAGAGCCAATCAGAAGAGTCATTGTTGCATTATGCGTTGGTACAGCATTCATCGGTACCAACACCGCTAATCCATTCCATTATCAAAAATTCGGTTTAAGAGAGATAACCATTTATCGAAATGGTTTTGCAACGGCTGGAACTCCAATGTCAACAACTGACAACAAGAGGTTGTACTACAATTCAATGAGTGCATTAGCTTATGTAGAAAATGGCCATGGAATACCTCTGAGTGAGTTCGCAAACCATTATATAATGGTATTTGATCTGACCAGCAATCAAGAGGCAACTCATGACTTTATTCATCCAGAGCTCACAAATTCATCATTGTCTGTCGAACTCAAGTTCGATGCAGCGTTAGCTCATAACGTTGAAATCTTTTTTCTTGGGGAAAAAGCATCTACGATCTACATTGACTCTGCAAGAAACGCATCTAAAAACGCTCTTCCCATGATCACATACTAATGGACGAAGATCAAATTCATCTTCAAGTGAAAAAGTAAACACCTCAAATTCAAATTCAGAGGGGTTTATGCCGCTGATAATTATCCTCTGAACTTGCAAACCAACACATTTATTATTGTTAATGCATCACGATCCAACTCTATTGGAACCCACTGGGTAGTGCTAGCTAAACGATATGCATACCCAATAATATATTTTGCGGATTCATTGGCTCTACCCTTGACTACCTACAAGGATATTTTCAACCGTTTACAACAGTGTAAAGACTTGGAGATAATGATGGATATCATGGAACATAGAAGAGACATTCAGTCTCCACTTCAATCCTCAGACTTCCAGCTTTGTGGTTTATTTTGCATATATATTGTTCATTTTTTTTATAGTGAGAAATTTCCATTCATACCTGATGTAAATGAATTAGAGTTGCTAACTTTTGTAAAACATATGGAGTAAAAGTTAATTTAATTTTGAAACAACAACACTATTTTTTGAATATCAATTTTTACAAAATTGAAAGGTTATGAAAGAGTTTGAGGTTTCTCTCACAAAACTTCCGTGGCCACTAAGCAGAATATCCATTATCTGATAAAGAGTTGACGAGTGTTCACCTAGCATAAGCTGGCAAAATCGTTTCATAGTTACATCAGGGACTGTAGAAGAACGTTTGTTGGCCGTCAAAGTGCTAATAGATTTCACTGTTGCCTCACTCAAGGGTGCTGGAAGTTGTTTCCTGTTCTTGGTAACTGCAGAAGAAGTTGATTTTGAAAGGTATTCAACAGCAACATGTCGTGAAATTATTGCACCACGTTTAACAAAGTCTTTTTGCGTAGGCTGAATTAGTAATTTGAAACAGTTAACCAGACACGGTATCACCGCAGGTACATAAAGAGAATCGAATATGTTATCATCTTGCGAACCAAATTCATACATAACATGATAATGATTGGAGCCAAATGTACAACCTTCGATAACTGTTGCAGATGAATGATAACCATATGCATAATTTTCAATTGTTGTGTTTTCAAATTTTGGCTCCGTCTCATAAATATTGTACTTGAAACGTTTTTGAAATTTCTTGAAATATTCAGGACTGTTCTCATACATCGCCTCAACCATAACGAACAAAAAAGAAAAAGCTAATAAACTAAATATGAAAGCATAAACAATGACAGGAAGCAAAAGGTATAATAGAAATTATTCCGATTCCTCATTGACTGTTACAGATGTTTTTGGTATCTTCTTCTGGCGCTGAGTTGGTGTTTTGCCGGCCCGTTTTGCTGGACGCTTCGAGTCATCGGTTGAATCCGGTTTTAGAAGTGAGTCGATCAACCCAACTGTTTGATCAAGCATTTGTTCTAGTTTTTCTATGTTCTGACATAGCAAACGAAACTCTCGCGCTGAAAGTGTATTTTTTTGATTGAAATCCCAGTCGACCTGTTCACTATCACGTTTGAACAATTTCAAGGATAGATAGGTGCCAGTGGTATGATAAGTCTTAACAGCAGCCCTAACAAGCCGTTTTTGATTGAGTGAGAGATCCAAATGAAAGTCGCTGTACTCAGCATCCTTAGACAAAACATTACCCATAATGATGCATATATTGAGACAAACTGTATCAAAGTAATCTGAAATGATAAATGACTAATACATTACTGTTTGTCGGAATGTAAACAATTTCAAACCCCACGCCAACATGTCTAGACAAGATAACAGCTGAACAAACAAATCCCCCCTCCCTACGCGTGTAAACAAATTTATACTCCTTTATATTAGCTATGACATTTATACGAAATATGAAATTCAAAAGATCGGAAAAAATATACCCTGCTGAATCAAGACCCATTCAATGTCACAATTGTCCAAGGCAATTTAAAAATTTCCATTCACTAATGCAACATCGCCGGGCCAAGCATTATAAAGGCCATAGCAGAAAACAGTTTTACAAGTCCCGACCTTTAAATCTAAAAACTGACAAATTTTCATTAGCAATGGATAAATTAGCTCGCCTCCTCGAGTCTATTTATATTTCTAGAGAGCAACCCAATTCAACTTAGGTCATTATGACATAATTCTATTTATAGACATGACGGCATAATGATGAAATGATTAAGTCAAATAAACAAATCAGTCTGCAACAATTTTTTCAATCTTTCCGCCATTGTTCTTTCTTGTTGTTCAGTATAAGTTTTGTGAAAATTCTTTAGACACATTATTACATTACTGCAAGTCTTTTGTTGCTTAACTTTCTTCTTGAATTTGCTTTCATCCTGCTTTTCCTTTCCATTCCATAACATATAAAAGCAAGTTTTCATTTCTCTTGTTACTAGAATTGGTTCTAGACTCGGTGCTGTTCTAGGTCTTTATAAAATTTTCCTTACAAAGAAAACTGTGTGCTTTGTTACCGTTTAAATCCGTAAAATCAGAACAAAAACATCTCAATTGTTTATCCATCACCTGCAATATGGCTGCTGAATATTTAGAAATTGCAAAAACAAGTGAGCGAGGCACTCGAACCCTTGTGCGAATGTGTCACAACTTCAAAAATATTGTCCTTGTAAAGGAAAGCTTTGATGATAAGACAGAATTATGGCACACAAAAAACAGCTTTATTGTTCCAGTTAATTACATTGAACCAATACTTGAATACACAAAACAAAACGATTTATTTCATCTTACAAAAACGCCAGAAAAATCACCAAGACAAGAAGAGTCTCCATATGCTCATCGATATTATGGATGTATTACTCCCATTCAAACAAAAAAGCAGGATGTGAAAAAATTGGCAAAGCGAACAAGAAAACTTTTTGCAGACTACGATCATGACTGCATTGAAATTTGGGAGAATCAATTGGGGCAGCTAGAAAAAGTTGAGCAAATATCTGGTTTTTGGAATTTTGATCAGTCGCCAAGTGAAGAAAGAAAAACCCCGGAAAGCCTCCCGTTGCTTGCCAACAATTTTTCTGATGATGTCAGCATCGATGAAACACCTCCATTGAGCCAATGTTATGCCCCCGTCAAGAAAGTCATCAAGTTATCTCGACTCTAAAATACAACAAAACTCTTTAAACTCATTGTACATATTGTATTTGTTGCTTTTCACAATGTTAACGCATGATAATTTTGTTAACATCTCGAAACCAGTTCTTAATTAAACTTTAACTAAAGATTCATCTTAGCACTAGACAAAAATTGTGAGACAGAATTAAGCGATGCTGAAAATTTCAGACATTGGACAAACAAGTGTGCGAAACAATGTTTTAAACAAATAAGCGAAAGTGGACTGGGTTGAAATAAACCCAGCTGAAGCTTGGATTGTAGTGAAATCACAGTAAATAATCAATAAACACTTTTTTATCAGATAGTCGTACACCGTACCAAAATTAGGGTAAACAAATAAGAAGTAAAACTGCGAACTCAATATCACCTGTTTTAAACAAACAAAGTAGAAAAACCGTTCAGCATATAACAACTATTTTCAAACCGTTCAGCGTACAACTATTTTCATTTCCTTTTCGTAATTTTATTTTCCTTTTTTGCGTTCCTATTCCTTCTCTCTTTCCACTGTTCATAATGAACGCTGAAACGTGTACAATTTGTCAAAAAAAACTCGCAGATAAGCGCAGCCTCAGACGACTTATGCAGACGGTTCATAAACAATACGTCCAAACCAACCGATTCGTGTGCGATGAATGTGCGTTTGCTCATGAAAAAATCATAGAACTCGAAACGCATATGATACAGCAACACAACTCAAAACATCCCCGCTACTGTCTCTACTGCAAAAAGTTCTATGTAGACAACCTCAAGTACATGGAGCATATGAACAAAAACCATGGACTTCCAGTATGGAACGCTGATCTGGAAAACAACCCAAGTTCTGGAATTCTTCCGTCCGAGCAAGCTTTCGGTGGTGTTTTGAAAACCTACGACATACCAGTGGGGGAACAGGAAATAGATCTGCTAAGTTTTATGCGGAGCAAACAGGACGAGATCAAAAATGTTGTTCAACTGAACACGCAAAATAGCGCACAAAAACTTCAATTCAGTGCATTGATGCAATTAACAAAACCAACAGGTGATGAAACCGTTGATAGCCAACCCGATCGAATTCAGATATATATCAATTCAAAAATGCAGCGCGTTGACTTCACCGGATTGAGTAAATCATGCTTTGCTGGAATGATTGAGCAAATGCTCCTCTCACTGAACAACTTCGCATCTCATGGGAGCGGTTGGACGGTAGATAGAATTGAGAATGTCGAACTACGATTTGTCAAGTCAAAACCAATTAGTGCCTCTTCCTATCTAGCTCTCCCAACTGAGTTGGCTAGAAGTCAATACTTGCTCAACATTCGCAACAGACATGATGAAAAATGTTTCCTATACTGCTATACTGCACAATATCACAACAAAATTGGACCCAAATTGATACCGGACAACGCCTCCTGGAGACAAAAAACAAATCCAATACTGGTACAGAACCTGCCCCCGGATCAGTTCAGCTTGCTTGAACAACATTTTCAAGAGTGGCCCACATCGTCGGTAAACCTGTTGAAACAAAAAGGCTCGTTCCCTTATTGCTACGTTGACAGTTTTGAAAAACTTCAGGAGACACAGCTTCCCCCTCGTGACAAATGGACTAACAGTTTACAGCAATATGAAATCACAGTGAGTGAAGATGAGTACAAGCAAGCGCTCCAAGTATTCAATTTATCTTCATGTCAAAATATTGGTGAATACTACAACTTGTACTTGAAAACTGATGTGTTCCTACTCGCCGCAGTTGTTCTTTGCTTTCGGCAAGTTTGCTATGACACCTACGGACTGGATTGCTGTCAGTATTACACTGCATCAAATTTGTCGGGCGACGCAATGCTCAAAATTTGCAATCCCCATTTACATCTTCTAACTGAGAGGGAACACCTTGATATGGTTCAGAACCTTATAAGAGGAGGCGTGAGCTCGGTGTACAGTAAGCGTCTTTGTCGCGCAAATAACAAATTTCTTCCTGATTACAAACCAAAAAACATTTCTTCGTTCATCATTTTGATAGACGCTAATAATCTATACGGAGGAATCATGGAAAAATTCCCATTGCCACTATGTCAATTTGAACTGTTCGACAAGAGTGAGTGGACCGACGATAATGCTCAGGAAATTCTTCACCGAATTTTAAATACACCAGATGATGACCCAGTAGGATACATAGTTGAAGTAGACCTAAGCTATCCCGACAGCCTACATGATCTACACTCTGACTTTCCCTTGGCACCCACAAAAGAAGCTATTGATGAATGTTGGCTCAGTGAATACCAAAGCGACTTGTTGGCCGATATGCAAATTATAAAACCCCCGCAGGTAAAAAAACTCATCGAGACGCTTTTCGATAAACAAAATTATACACTACACTACCAAACCTTGAAACTCTATGTTGAACTAGGATTGGTAGTAACCAAGCTTCATCGAGTGTTATCATTCAAACAAGAAAAGTGGCTAGCGCCGTACGTGAAACTAAATACCGAAAAAAGAAAGCAGGCAAAGAATAAGTTTGAGGAAGATTTCTACAAATTAATGGTATACTCGTCATTCGGGAAAACTTGCGAGGGAAAACGAAACAGAATGAAAGTGAAATTGACGCGCACTGAAGAAGAAACACTCAAATGGACAGACAAGCCCGAGTACCAGTCATCAAAAATTATCAGTGAAGATCTGGTCACTGTATGCCTTCAACAATCAGAAATACTGTGGGACAAACCAACCATCGTCGGTGCTTGTATACTGGATTTGGCTAAGAAATTCCTGTTTGAGTTTCACTACAAAGTTATCAAGTAGAACTTTGATTGTAATTTGCTTTATTCAGACACAGACTCCTTCGTGTATGAAGTGCGTTCAAGAGATTTCTTTGCAGAAATACAGAAGAAAAAGCAGGTTGCAGAGCAATTTGATTTTTCGAACTTCCCTCCCGAGCACCCGCTATACAGCAGGGACAATGCACGTGTCACTCTTAAATTCAAAGATGAGATGGGAAGCCGGCCAATTGCTGAGTTTTGTGGACTCAAGCCAAAGCTGTATTCAATCAAGCTCGCTGAAGGCAAGTATAAGTCTTTTTCACTAGCCCCCCCTTTCACTCTACAAACACAAGTAATCAAAACAACAGGCATTTGCAAAACATTCTAGCAAACAAAGTTTTTTTGGGATATGGAAAAAACGGGATAAATTTGAAATAAACCAAGTTTTTTTTCAGGTTGCACCAAACAGTCAGCAAAAGGGGTAACAAAAGATGCACGGCGCAGCATGACCCATGAATTATACAAGCAAACTCTTTTGGGCGGCGAGGTTGTGCTTCTTCTCAACACCCGAATAGCCTCTAGCAACCACAGGCTTCACACGATAGTTGTCAACAACAAATCATTGTCGGGCTATGATGATAAAGGATTCATATTAAGTGACCAAGTATCAACGTTGCCCTATGGACACAACTCATTGAGAGAGGACATGTTTTACAAAGCAATACTAGATGAGCCGGATTGGGGTTCGCTTGATGCAAGCCAAAACGAGCAGGAAAGCACGCAGCAGGTGCAGGATAGCACGCAGCAGGCGCAGGGTAGCACGCAGCAGGCGCAGGGTAGCTCGCAGCAGGCGCAGGATAGCACGCAGCAGGCGCAGGGTAGCACGCAGCAGGCGCAGGTTAGCTCGCAGCAGGTGTAGGATAGCACGCAGCAGGCGCAGGGTAGCACGCAGCAGGCGCAGGGTAGCACGCAGCAGGCGCAGGGTAGCACGCAGCATGCACAGCAAAGGCACAAACAGAACCAGCAGCAGAAAAATAAGCAGCCAAAGCAACAACCAACAACAACCATTCCACAAACAAGCACCATTCACAACTCAAGTTTCAACTCCCCAGACCCAGGTTTTTATCAACGTGATTATAGTGAAGATGAATTAGAAGAAAACTTGGTAGATTTTGACAAAATGTCAGAGTTATCGGACAGTGGGTCTTCTACAGACCCAGCTTGCGATGGTTTTATTTTGGACCAAGCAATTGAATCGGATAACGCAAGTATTTCAAGTGAGAATCAAGTCACTTTGCCAGCACCGAAAAGCAAAAAGAGAAAGCAGAACGCAAAAAAAGGAGCGGCGAAAAAACCAAGAGCTCGCATTATAGACTATTCATCAACTGATGAAGATTGAACTCAGTGATTTGTGTATGCATGTTCACAGACTAACTAAGTTTTTTACCATTAAAAAACCCGCGAACAGAACTATACAAAAGTAAGCACCAATTGAGATAAAATTTTTAGAGTTTTTGTTGAAGTGCTGAACGTCCGGTCCCTCTTGTATTGCACAAATTGTAATTCAAACCTGTAGCTAGTAACAACTCTCGCAGTAAAAAGTTCCTCTCAAGAATCCAGTAGCAGTTATTTCAAGTCTCAATCAAAAATCCTCCACCCCAAAACAAAACTCCCTCAACGTGCGCCGCGAACCACTAGCTCGATTGCTAGAAGCTGCTTGATCTCCACTTCAATATATTGCAAAGCCGATCTCAAAAGTTCGCGACCAGAACTTCTACGGCGAGCTCAACCTCCAGAGTTCACAGTCTTTCATTAGAATTTTGGATTTTTGATTTTGACTTGAAACAAACTGCCAACAGATTACCCCAAAAGGTACTTTGGCCTTTTCTCAGCTCATTTCAAAAGTTTGCATAGAGATTAATTTCAATTAAATAGAAAGGCTACAATTCAGTACAAACAAGACACATCGAAAATAAAAGATTTGTACATTGTTTAATGAAACGTATAAACCAAAAAAAGTTCGCGGGCTTGGCTTAATTGTTTATTTACTTTGTAATTTTTGTCGTTAAACTTTTTTGAGAAACCAGAAAAAGTTGTGTATGTGATTTACTGATCCTTTCAACAATGTTTGAGTCAAATAAACTGACTGATTCCGTTGTAATTTCTATTCAAAAGTTGGTTTAAAAATACACAGGACCCGAATTTTTTTCAAAAGCTCATACCCTTTATCCGGTTCATTGATATGATAAGTTAAAAAGCAGAAAAACAACCGGATAGAGCAGATAGTTCCTTCCCGTAATCAGGTCCTACAAAAAAAATTCTTACTTAGTTGTTGCGAAGGTAGATGAGAAGCTCTCCGTTATTGAACTGAATTACAACCCTGCCCTCTACCTGGAACTTTTCGGGAACTTCACACTTCCCACAGTGACATAGGTTGAGATCAGTAAAGCCTTTGTTCAGGCACTCTTTGATTGGTCGGAGAACAAATTCTAAATAAGTTGTAAAATTTTTTTTTCAGGTTAAACAGTCATTTTAGACAAGTTTCTTTTTTCTATGATTTGTATAGCAGGCGCGTAAAAGTCACTCAAAAAGTCAAAAACGGTCAAGCGAAAGATTTGCATAAAAAAGACATACACACATTCACAAAAATTCGACCGGCAACTTAATACAACAGATCCATTCTGTTATTGCCCCCCCCCCCCCCCCCACACTAAGCATGATGCGCATCCACTAAGCGGCGGGCACAAACAGAATTTCAAGATATTCTACTATGCATTTTTAACCTTTCTCTAGCAAAGTTATTGATTAAAACATTTTATACAACCAATATAGCCCCCCCCCCCAATTACAGAGCAAATTTAGAAAAGATGGATGGACGCTTTTGCTCGTGGAATCAGAAAACAGATGTAAAATCACGTAGATTTGTTGTGAATTAGACAAAACGAAGAAACTTACTTGGCTTGCTAGTTGATTTCACCATTAGAAATTGTTTAAATGTACTTTCTTCGTCTTACCCACTGCTTCGAATACTTAAACCATTCTTAATGGAAATTGCCAATTTTTGAACTATTCCAGCTGGTTAGTTGCGCACAAGGATAAAATTTGTTGAATCAATTTTAAAACTATCAGGCTGATTAGGAGAGTAATAAAGGAACAAATGAGGGCTTTTTGATTTCGGGGTTGAACTAGATAAAAAATAACTTTCATCCCAGACACTTGTTTTTTTAGCCAAAAATGTTTATAAGCTGGTTTCCCTGGGTCCCCCTAAACCCTTTATTGGATTCCCATAATCTTGAATTTTTGATCTGTCGGCAAATTTCTCTAAGATCTTGCCGCAAAAACCTAGTGTGGGGGGGGGGGACAAGAAATCGATAAATCGGAACATTTTTGGCTTAAAATCTGTTTAGGTTTTGCTAAAGTCGGATAAATGCACGCTTAAAATTTACAGCGGCGAACAATAGCGCTTCTAAGTGACTGAATTTACGTAGTAAAACAAGGTCTAGCTAAAGCGAATTTGTCTAGCGCTGCACAATATGGCGGGAAATTAGCAAAGTTTGCAAATCAATATGAACTAATTCAAATAGCCGAAAGAAATTAAGACGAATGAAATAATAAAATAGCACCATAAAATCTTCAAAAAATCTGACTAAAACCTCAAAAATAGGGGGGACATTTTACTGCATTTTAAAAAATCTCAAAATGTCCCACCCCGTTGTAGATGGCCACCTCAAAATGTCCCACCCCGTTGTAGATTGCCACGCTGCAGTAATTGTCCGTCCCCCCCCCCCCCCGTTGAGGTTCTAGTCAGAATTTTATACTACTACGGAGTCATAAAAAAAACGAATTTTAAAATAGAAACGAAATTTAAAATAAACCCATAAAGCCCAATTGTAATTGCCCGCTACATATATATTTCGTTCTTATAAGTCTTAGTTTCCATCTCTAATGGTTAATGGTATTGATTATAGCGCGTTCATCCTCTCATTTAGTAACAAGAGTATCAAATTGGAATTAAAATAGTTCGCAATTTAAAAAAATTTCTTACATCAATCAGTTTTTTTTCCTTTTTTCTCTGCTCTGTCAATCCCAATCGGGTTTATGGTAATCAATGGCGGCTAGTTTCCGGCAATCTGTTGGGTATTTTTTAATATATAAACCTATGTTTGTTTTTATCCAGATATCCCCAAACTCCAAGTGCATCCACACACCCAATTCTGGGTACAATCCGCACTGCTGTGGTTGGTGTCCAATACTACTCGGGTGTCGATGTATTTCCAAGGTCTCGTCTAATGTTTGCTAGAGAGCCTTCCAACAGATTTGACCCAAATGCCGTCAAAGTGACGTACGGAGGTAGGCAAATTGGACATATAAAAAAGGATCTGGCTCAAGTTCTGGCCCCATATATGGACGAAAGAAGGATCGAGCTTCGAGGTGTTGTGGTGTCCACAAATACCTCGTATGCGTATCCAGTTGACATTACGGTGTATGGAAGCATGGCAATTCGTTCCGAGTTGAGCAGAAGGCTTCAGCAGAAGAATTTCCAATGGAAACAAAGTAGTGGTCGACAGCGTGGAGCTAACAATGACAGCAGTCTATCTTACAAACCTATGCAAGTTTCAGCAGAGGAACAAATTGTAAATCAGAAGAAACTGAAAGGAGAATTGGAAAAGGTTTTTGAAGATGTTGCCCAGAAACTGGGAAGCGGTTTCAAGAAAGTAGAAGTCAGTCCGCATGTTATAACTCAATTGTATCCGCATCAAGTGCAAGCCTTATCATGGATGTGTGATCGTGAAAATAACAAGGAGCTTCCGCCTTTTTGGAAGGAGGCTTCGAAAAAGAAGTTCACGAATATTGTGACCGATGTCTCGAGATCAGTGAAGCCAGCGCCTTTGAGAGGTGGCATTTTAGCGGATGAAATGGGTCTGGGCAAAAGTCTGGAGGTCTTGTCGTTGATATTGACAAACAGCGGTGATACTTCGGATCTGGTCACGTTGGAGGTCAAAAGTGAAAATACGAAGAAGGTGACTGGTAGAATTGGGCGGAAAAATTGGAAAAAGAAAGCGAACAAAATAATTGAAGACGAGGACGAAGGAAACGTTTTATCAGACACAGAAAGCTCCATCTCCTGTGTTACCTTGAGTTCTGACGAGTATTCAGATTGTAGTAAAAACTCGGAGAATAAATCCAATACTACGAAATCAAAAGCCAAAACAAAGTCCTTAAGAAGGTCAACGAGGAAGAATTCTGTAAAAGTTTCAAAAACGTTATCGCCAATAGCAGAATCAAAGTGTCCAGGTCAAGTTGCGGACATCATAGACGAACGAAAAGATTTTGAAGATGAAGATGATGATGTACCATTGCGTATGATTAAAAATTCAAGAGCTGCAAAGCGAAAAGCGTTACAGAGATTATCCTCAGATGAAAACGTGAGCAATTGTGAAAACTTTGACGCAGTGAGTTTTGTCCGAAGTATTGACAGTAGCAATGATGAGAATCTGAAAATTGAGGTTGTTGACCTCTGTTCTGACGAAAATTCTGACGTATCTTGGAACAAAAATCACAATGATTCAGATACATGTGAATCGGAGAAGTCTAACGGAAGCAACCGCGAAAATATTAACGAACCGAAAAGAGGTAAAAAGATTAAATATCTAGAACCTATGGAAGACTTGGGAAGCTTACAGCCATGCTCATCAAAAACTGCCGATTTAATGCTATCTCAAACATCCGCCATGAGAAAATCTACCCGATCAAAAGTAAAAATGAAGGACAGTGAAGGACTTAAAACTGGTGTTGACTTGGACGCTAGGAGTAACCAAGAATCGGCTGACGTCTATGCTAGATTTAGAAAGTTTAGATTAGACTTGAAAGAATTTCGATCGTTGGATAAACCTCGTGCCACGTTGCTAGTATGCACTGTTTCTTTGCTTGCCAATTGGCTGGAACAATTTGAAACTCATTTAGACTTAATTAAATCTGGTTTGTCAATATTTTTGTATCATGGGACAGAAAGAAAAGATTTTAATCTGGATTACATAATGAGACACGATATTGTCTTGTCAACTTATAACATCCTGGCTATGGATTTCAAAAACCCGAAGAAGGGTGGGGCTAAAACCAAGAAAGCTGAAAAAGACGCAGGAACTGGGTTGGGCTTGTTAACTCGCAAGTTTCTTCGAATTGTGTTAGACGAGGGTCATTTAATTAGGAATCCAGCGACCAAAATGAGTCAGGCGCTCTTTTCAATTGAGGCGGAAAGACGATGGATTCTGTCTGGAACTCCTATACAGAATTCTCTGTCTGAAATGTGGGCTTTGATGAAGTTCTTGAGATTGGAGCCCTTTGATGACCCCGAGAAAGGGAGGTCTCTGTGGAAGCAACACATTGAAAAACCAGTTTTGAACGGGGATGATTTGATTGTGAAAAGTTTCAAAAGCTTGCTCATGACTTTAATCCTCAGAAGAACGAAAACTATGTGCATTGACGAAAAGCCAATTGTAAAGTTGCCTAAAAAGACTATCAAAATTCTAAAGGTCAAACTGTCAAACGAAGAATTAGAACTTTACAAATCAATGGAAAGTTCAGGAAGGGTTATTGTTGGGTCCTATTTTGAAGAGGGTCGACAAGTTACCCATTATGCTCATATTATTGCTATTATCACTCGATTGCGTCAGCTTGTATGTCACCCATCATTGTGCAAAAAGGCTTTTGATTTGGCCACGGAAGCCATTGGTGCGACTGATGACGAAGAAACTAGAAATAAACTCATCGAAACCTTAAAATTGATAATCAGTTCTGGAACGGATGAGGAATGCTGCGTATGTTTGGACTCCCTGAAAAGTCCAGTTATCACTCAATGTGCGCACGTGTTCTGCAGACCTTGTATTGAAAAGGTTCTTCACTCATCTCATATGGGAGATGTCGGAAATTGCCCGCTTTGCAGATCTCGAGTTGTAAAAGGGGATCTTATTGAAGCGCCTCGGGAAGCTGCCGTTCAAATCAATTCCTATGGCGATGATGAATGGCATTCGAGTGCCAAAGTTGACACTTTAATAAATTGTTTGAACGACATCCGCTCCAAATGTCCGACTACCAAAAGCATTGTCGTGTCACAGTTTACGTCATTTTTAACAGTTATTGAAAAACCTCTCAAAGAATCGGGCTTCAAATTTGTGAGGTTTGACGGTTCGTTGTCAGCAAAGAAACGAGATAATGTTTTGCACAAGTTCAAACATGATTCGGACACCACAGTTTTGTTGATGTCTTTGAGGGCTGGAAATCTTGGCTTGAATCTGACTTGTGCTTCCAATCTTTTCCTGATGGACCCAGCATGGAACCCGTCAGTTGAAGATCAATGTTTTGACAGGTGTCATCGCTTAGGCCAACAAAATGACGTCACAATACACAAACTTGTTTGTGCGGACACAATTGAGGATCAAATTCTTGCCATTCAGGAAAAGAAACGCAAGTTGGTTCAGGATGCGTTCTCATTCACGGATGCTGCCAAGGAGTCCAGAGAAAAGAGAATCGGAGATATCAAAACACTTTTTGGAATCAATAAATAAAATAGAGCAGAAAAAGGAATAACTGAACATAAAAGTCCAGCGGAATTGCAAATTTTGATGGCAATTTCAAATTAAATTTATTTTATTTGCAGATTTTGATGTTCGATGAAAGTGCGGAACAATAACCGCTTTTGGCAATTCATAGAAATTGTAAAAATATTTAATCTTTAATTTTAATTTGTTTCCTTTACATAGTGAGTGTAATGAAATATGTTATTTTGAATTCAGATCGGTGAGAAATTGTGTTTTATGCTGTGTAGTAATTGATGTAATTTTGAGCATTTTTTGTTTTTATTTTCATTATATTTCATGAAATTGGACTGTTGTGATTATTTCTGATGAAGTGACTATGGTACTTGTTTGTTTTAAGATTAATCTGTTTTGCCTAAAATATTAGTTAATATAGAAAAGCTGCTGCTAATATGTAAACGAAGTAATTAATATATTGGAAGTGATCAAGAACGACCATTTTCACGCAATTTTGTGGACAGATAGCTGGACTCATAAATTTAATGTGAGTGAACGTTTTTCAAAAAATTTTTTTAGATTTCCAAAATTTTCAATTAAAATATGGCTTGGTAAGATAATCTTAGTCGACTTTATTAACTCATTGACATGCCATTAGTTATCAGATTAAAGTCATAATCCAAGTTTGGAATCACAGCAACACTCGGATTAATGGCCCCTCGTCACGCTGATGATGACTTATTATGTGAATCGAAACCCACACAGTAATTTTTAAAAATTACTGGACAGAGTTCAAATATGTATTGGAAATGTATAGAAATGAATTGGGCATTACGGTAGCAAGGAATACTGGCATCCGCTGTGCTCCAAACTAGAAGCGATCCAATCCAACAAACAACCATTTTTATCCGGTGGGGGGTATGAGGGCGAGTCTAGGGAAAAAACCCTCGGAAAAAAAACCACATAATTTTAGATAGGAAATAAACCACCACGAAAATAAACCCCCACCGAGTTTTGATTTTGGTCGTAATAATTTGGTCGGTTGTGATAGTTTCATATCAAGTCCCACGGGCCGCTAAAGCATGGCCAAACGCGCTAAATGCGCAGCTCGTTAAAAGCCAAGTGGGGTTTATTTCTTATCTAAATTTAATGGGTGTTTTTTCCGAAACAGATGAGGGCAACGTGTTAGTGGAGAGCAGACAAGAACAGACTGTTTTTTTTTCAAGATCAAAAATCGCTACAAGCAGAACCTTGATTTTGCAAATGGTTGTTGCTTTTTTCGGATTCCAATATCCGACAATGCACAGTTATGAATTTTTTGTCTTCATTTCGATCTAAAACGACCACTTCGAAAAGGCATAAAATCGAAAAAAGGATTGCTTCACCCTTTAAAAAAAGAAACGGAAGATTGCCAAAAAAGCTACCAATGAATCTCATGGCGATGATCAGTACTGTATGAAAGAAAAACAAATTGAATAACGCTTGTATTCAAAAAATTGAATGCTTGCAGGTTATTTTGCTAGACGATTTAATGTTAATTAAATTGGCTGAAGGAACACAAATTAGCCCCCGAGAATACACAGCATTTACGCAAAATTTTGAACAAACGACAATAGAAAATTGTTTCTGACAAACTTAGAAATAAAGTTGCAGCGCAAAAATAAATATCTGTGACATTGGTACGTCTTTTAATAGTGCCAAGGTAGACCAAATTAGTTTTTAATTGCTCTCGAAGAACGTTTGAAGCAATTGTCGTTAAAGTGTTTGTCTTTTTGGATCTATTCTGTTTCGCAAAGCTTTGAGCATGAATCTTTTCTGACCCCCAGGCGCACGTGCTTTTTTCTTACATAGTAATGTGCTATATAACAGAACATAGATTGTAACTGGGGGTCATGAAAAACACTGGGGGGGGGGGCGAAACAGAGTAGATCCGTCTTCTCTTACGCAAAATTTTTGCTTGACCGTTTTGACTTTCCGAGTGACATTTACGCTCTTGACTTTTTCCATTTGCTCGATCTAAATTTCCCTCATTTACATATGTCAGCAGCAGAACTCAGTGGTGGCATTTGACCACTAATGTCAGATGAAAAGCTCCATATAGGTAATTTTTTACAACTTTTTTGTTATAGTGGTATATAATAACTCCGTATAACTTCATTTGAAGCCCCAATTTGTGATCTCAGTCACTTCCCCCACTGCAGAAGGCTGTAATAGATTCGAGCTCCCACTAGTAGTTACAGAGCAATTCTTAAGTTAGCTGGTTATATTTTTAAGTGTCTGTTTTTAAATGAACTTGGTGAAATTAAAAGTATCCAATTTCCCCTATGAATTATGCTATTGGCCATCCATTTCAGGCAGCTTGCTTTTGATTCTCAGATTTTGAGCGTCGCTATGCATTATTTCGTATTAGAACCACATCGGATCTATCCTCAATTTGACACAATAAGAATCTGACGAGGACGCAATAATGTTTTCTCTGATTTACAAACACTCCTCGCAGATAAGAAAAGGGTTTGAAAATACGAGAAAATTTGCTATTACAATTTTGCTTTTTTACACGAAATTTATTGTTTTGGAGTGTAATTCCCGATCTTTTCGTTGAACCTGCGTGATAATCAATCAATGTCTATCAGCTGTTTCCGGAAATGTTTAGCTCTTTACATCTCTTACCTGACGATTAAGTTTGTTATTTCAGCACAAGTGTCCAACAGAAAGCCAAAAATTTAACCAATTTTGCACCTCAGTTTTCCCCTCGAAATGAATTCCCCCCAAGATTTTTCTAGTGGGGGTGTACCCATTTTCTTCATGGCATCAAATTTTCTTAAAAAAACCGAGGAGGCTGGGTAATCGGTAATATGCGATCGCACACAAGGTTCCGACCCAGCTCATCCAAAAATTTGGCATAATTGTCTACCAAAATGAGGAACAGACAGAAAAACCCAAAAATTCAAGCAATTTTCAAAAAAAATTGATGTATGAACAAAAAGATAGCCTCCAAAGCAAATAACTCAGTGGATAAAACATGATGCATTAAATTGATGAGATATGCCAATATTAAGAAAACGAGTCAAGATGAACAACAATATCAAACAACAACAACAAACATTAATTACCTCAAAAACTTTGTCCGTTTTAAAAACAAAAATCATTTAAAAAAGTCGAAATAGCGTCAGATACAACTGAAACTAAACAAAATAACTTGTAAAAGATATGGGACAAGTCAATAATAAGGCTTGGTAACAATTAGACAATAAAAAGCAAAAACAGTAAATTTGAAAAACTCGCTTATTTAAAATTAATTTCCAAGTAATGAAAATCATTGGAAATCAAATAAAATATCGCATAGTTCTATAATTTCCATTGTTTCTATAGAAAGGAATTAAGAACTCGATATTCAATTTTTATGCGGTTTCAAAAAGAAAAAATAGACAACAAACAAAAAATCAGTTAAAACTTGGCAGAAAACGCCTTCGAAGCAAGAAAGCTATACTTTCGCCCTAAATTATGTTTGATTGCACTTTCCTTGAATGCCGATATTTTATTATGTGACCTCTCATTAATGAAACTCGGTAACAAGTAGACAAAAAGAAAAAGGCAAAATTAAGTAAAGCTTGTAGTTTTTTCGAAAAAAATTTTCCAAATAGATGAAAGCCATTAATTACAAAATGAAATTAAATAGGTTTGTTTTATTTTCCAAAGTAGGCCCTTGAGACCTGCAATTATCCAGAAAATGTCTACAAAAAGAACGTCAATTATGACTACAATCAAAAATTAATTTACTTCTGAAAAACCCGTGAAAAACCCGTGTCGAAGCCAGTCAAGTCATAACGAATTCTTTTTAAAATTAGATTTTGTGACACCAGTCACTTGAGACACTTTCCCTTGACACCAATTTTGTCAGGACCTGTAATCATTGATACTAGATAACAATAAAAAGAACAAAATAGACAATAAGAAGAACAAAATTCCGAAGTTAAAGAGTTTTTTTTATAAAACAATTGTTTTCCAAAGCCATGAAAGCCATCAGCTATCTACTAATACACAAATATGGACTCAGTTTTTTCCGTAAAAAGCCAATGAAACCTGCCCTTGTACAGGAAAGTTCTTACGACGACAAAGCAAGAAGCAAAAAGACAAAGCGAAAACGACAGTTAAGTACAAAATTTTAAAAATTCAGGTTAAATTCTTCAAGAAAGTGGTATCGAAGCCACTAAAACCATAATCTTTAAGGATTATAACAGTATTAATTGTGCTATATAATGTAATGTGATATATGAAGTGTCAATAACGTGATAATGTGACAAAACTAAAAAACAGGAATGGGTAAGTACCTAAAAATAAAAGAGAATGTAAAATCTAGTAGTATCAGAGCCAGAAAACCATAATTTAAGGCAATATAAAGATTGAATTTGAATTCAGTAGAAGGAAGAAGCATTCTTTTATTTCTGACGCTCAGCTACAAATTGAACACTTTAAGAGAAAAATGAAGGCAAAGTTCAATAAGCCATTAACTATTTAAAAATCAAATATTTTTAAAAGTCAAAACGACCATAAGCTTTCAAGTAATAAACTAGACACACTGATTTGAAGTTAATTAGGAAGTCAATGGGACTTATCAATAGCGAGCTTTGATTTGAAATGTTCTGTTAATTAATATAAAACAGATCGAACTTTTTTTTATAAAAAGACCGACTGATTACAATCCGAATTATTTTTGAATTGTAGCTGTCCAAAATTCGTCCGAAACTAGCTCCGCAAATGCTGTTCGACCGTAAAGTACACTCAATTATTGGAATGTTATAGATATAGATTTTTTAAGTTAAAAAATCAAAAATAAATGACGCGTTTTGATAATCAACGAGTAAATTTAGCAAAAAAAATGGCAAAGTTTCAAGTACGGAGCACTCGCAACGGATGTTGAATTAGAAATAGCTTGTTTTTAGTCTACAAAGTTTTGCTAGTCGTGTTTTGGTGTGTATTTGCTGCAAGGTTAATCAAAGTGGGCTAAAGGAACTTATTTCGTGCTTTTTTGATGAATTTTGAAATATTTAGCCAGAGTTTTTGACAAAAAAAAATTAAATAAAAACGGAAAATATTTTTTGTCTTTAAAAATAAAAGCAACAACACTTTCATATGAAATTTTAGCAAAATTGGTAAAATTTTTGTCGAAAATAGGGGAAAATTCCGGAAAATGTGAATAAAATCAACGGAATTCACTCTATTTTCTCAAAAGTTTAAACCTCGATAACTCCCTGTAAAAAAAAATCAACAAAATCTTTTTAATTCCATATTCTACGCTGGACAGGCTTTCTAATGATATCAATCTCAACTACCTACAATGAATATATCGATCGGCCAAAATTGTCTAAATAAAAAAAACCATTTGAGTATATAGTTCCTACCCCCTCAAGAGGGGTCGGAACAACCCGGGCCGAGGTGTCAACGCTAAAAATCGCAAAATTATGTAAGATTGGCGTTGAATTTTGGCGTAGATCTTACATATTTAGCGTTGAATTTTAGCGTAGATCTTACATATTTAGCGTTGAATTTAGCGTAGATCTTACATAAATTCAACGCATTCAACGCCAATCTTACATATTTTGCGTTGAAATTTGGCGTAGATCTTACATATTTAGCGTTGAATTTTATCGTAGATCTTACATATTTAGCGTTGAATTTAGCGTAGATCTTGCATAAATTCAACGCATTCAACGCCAATCTTACATAATTTTGCGTTGAATTTTGGCGTAGATCTTACATATTTAGCGTTGAATTTTATCGTAGATCTTACATATTTAGCGTTGAATTTTATCGTAGATCTTACATATTTAGCGTTGAATTTAGCGTAGATCTTGCATAAATTCAACGCATTCAACGCCAATCTTACATAATTTTGCGTTGAATTTTGGCGTAGATCTTACATATTTAGCGTTGAATTTTATCGTAGATCTTACATATTTAGCGTTGAATTTTATCGTAGATCTTACATATTTAGCGTTGAATTTAGCGTAGATCTTGCATAAATTCAACGCATTCAACGCCAATCTTACATAATTTTGCGTTGAATTTTGGCGTAGATCTTACATATTTAGCGTTGAATTTTATCGTAGATCTTACATATTTAGCGTTGAATTTAGCGTAGATCTTACATAAATTCAACGCATTCAACGCCAATCTTACATAATTTTCCGTTGAATTTTGGCGTAGATCTTACAAATTTAGCGTTGATTTTTAGCGTAGATCTTACGCATTTAGCGTTGAATTTAGCGTAGATCTTAAATAAATTCAACGCATTCAACGCCAATCTGACATAAATTCAACCAAGGAACGGTGGCGCAATGGTAGAAGAGGCGACAACTAAACAGGAGGTCAGTGGTTCGAGTCTCATACCCAGAGTTCTACGCGTTGATTTTTTGTAAGATCAACGCTAAATTCAACGCAAAAATATGTAAGATCTACGCTAAATTCAACGCTAAATATGTAAGATCTACGATAAAATTCAACGCAAAATTATGTAAGATTGGCGTTGAATGCGTTGAATTTATGCAAGATCTACGCTAAATTCAACGCTAAATATGTAAGATCTACGATAAAATTCAACGCTAAATATGTAAGATCAGCGGCAACTAGCGTTGACAAGTTGGAAAATTCACTGCCATTTCTTACATAATTTTGCGCTGAATGCGTTGAATTTTTGTCTTTAAATTCAACGCATTCAACGCAAAATTATGTAAGAAAATTGCGGTGAATTTTCCGACTTGTCAACGCTAGTTGCCGCTGATCTTACATAATTTTGGCCAAATTCCTCGGCCCGGGAAATGTTTAATAAAATAAAATACACAAAATGTACATACGAAGTATGCAATTTTGTCAAAATGTAAAAAAAATAAATATTAATCAACAATTTTTCCTGGGAGAAACAAAAATTTTGAAAACATCTCATTAACCGATTCCGCTTAAGAGCTCTTCAATGATACCACCTTTTTAAATTTCTGTGAAGGAGATATCAATTGCCAAAAAACGCCAGAGCAGCAGAATGTTCCTGACCAGCAATTAAATTTTACCTGCGTTGGAACAATGTAGTTAGTTCAACTCTTATGGTTAAAATCTATCAATTCTGTAATTCAATGTTTGTCATTATGTCAGCATAAACAAATACAAAGGTTAACAAAAATAAATATTTTACAATTTAAAAATCTCATTTCAAGCTGCTATGATTTCTTGCTTAACCTGAGTTTTTCGTACCTATCAGAGATCATATTTATTAAATGTCTCAAGAGATATTTAAACATTTTCAGTTATTAGGTTTTAAAAGTATCTACTTACTTTAATTACCTCAAAACGCGATAAATTGAGAAAACTGAAGTTTTTTTTACAAATTTAAACAACCTCAATATCTCCTCGAGCAACCTAAACAATGAACATATCTTTCAAGCAATCGACTAAGTTTCGCAAGAGCTTTCCTGTGATACCAAATTTGTATATTTTCACGGACATCGATCTGCCGAAATTCATCTGCGTAACAAATGTAGGTCTTGTATAATGTTTCAACCATTATTTCATGAAGATTTGGGGAAAAAGTCATTCAGTTTCAAACTACCGCATTGATGATCAATTTCTTTTCTTGGAGTTTTTCAAACGTTAGATGCAGTCAACTTAATGAGACATTCTGCGACAAAAGAAAATCATCTAAAGTGGTAAATTTATCTTTCAAAATGGTAAATAAGGTTTTGCTTACGTTACGTTGTGAACTAGATTCTGTTAAACTATTAAATTAGCTAGCAGAAATAGCTCCACCTTGAAAAGTAAGTATATTTATTTCAACTGAAAGGTGAAAAATGCTTCAAAATATTGCAAGTAGCTAAAAAATTGACAAAGTTTTGTTGCAACACCTCTAGAGGGCCTCGCAGTGATAGTACGAAATAAATATCACCTATCGAAAAAGCTAGTCATATTTTTGTATACTTGACAAAATTGACGTTCGTTGTACGTAGACAGTAATGTTAACTTTCTCGAGATTTCGAAAATTTGATTGTCTCATTACTGCTCACAGGCTGAAAGTATAGAAATCAAGAGAACGCAAGCGTTAGAGTAGTATTTTGGACAAATGAACACACTCAATTGGATAGGCCAAATAATCTGATTGTGTGCGGTTGCTTATGGTGTGCGGTGCCTATGGTGTGCGGTCGTTTTTACAGAAACCATCTTTGTCAAATGCATATTTTCAGAAGATTCAAGTTGATTCCGTTATCGCAATATGATCTTCGATACTGGGTTATCTTTTGATAAGGTTTACGCAAACTTTTTTTGATCAATAATTAATTTCATCACAAAAAAACTTGTCCAAATTAGGTCACTGGACTCCAGGTGCTGGTCAGCAGGCGTCTGGTTCTTAGATCTGATATTCAGTGTCAGCAATTGACTTAAACTATATCTCTTTGAGCAAACTTGATCAAATGGCATTGGCTTAAGACTACTCGACAGTGTAAGCAATTGACGGAATTCCGGTTACTTGGTCGACAAGTCGAAAACGATCAGGTTTTATTGCTTCTAAGTGAGGCTGGTTGGCTTTTACGGGTGTTAACGGACGCGCGTTCTTGGCGTTTTAGACAAGGCGAAAAGTTTGATTCAAAATTTAATAGGTGAGGCGACATGTACCGAGGATGTTACAGTCTGATCTTAAATTTTCGGTGCCAGATTGGTGTGGAGCACTGGCCGGATTGAACTTCCGTTTAATGCTTTTATGCGCAACTTAGGCAGAGATGTTGAGCTTGTTCCAATTTCACTTCACTCACGGAGCTCTTTTTCTGCTACAACAAAGTAACAAAGTTAGTACCGTTATCCCACCCAACAATGCTAGTCATTTTGCGAAGGGATTAACTCCAACTGCCCAAGCCGCATTACACAAGAACATTGCTAATATGGTCTACTGAAGATTTCAATTCATAAGATTGACATCAGATCAGAGCGTTGACATCAGAAAGCAACAAATTACTATCAGAGTTTTCGGAACGACGAAAGATTTAAATAGCAGAGTATTTGTTCAATTTTTATTTTTTGGATATCATTTGCGCGAAAATTGGTTCATATTCCGCCACCGTTACGTTCAGAGAATTTAAAAAAAACGAAATCTAAAACCGCCCTAAACGCTAAATTATCTGTTTATATTTAATTACCATTAGGTTTAACGTTTTTTTCAGCCACTTATACGGCCAAAGTCAATGGAACTTTCAAGTTCGTTACAAAGCTTTAACCAACAATTACCACTTGACCAAAAAAAGATAGACAAGTTTGTATCCGTTTGGATTCGTAAAATTTTGCACAAGCAAAAAAAAGCGTTGAAGCAGAGCTTCATTAGTAATGAAAAACATTGAAATGAACTTGTATTCTGTATAGTAGAACGTATTTTAGAGCAGTTACTTTCTTTAGACATATCGCGCAACTCTTTTACTCCGTATCAGTGGCTAGGCTGAATAGTCCCGTCAATGAAAATTAATACTTTTCGCTTACCCATTGAAGCATTGAACTTTTTTTGAATTTTATCTATTGACGATCTGTAGGGGCTACCATATGACGTGCTGTAGATGCATTCTATTATGAAAAATATATCTTGTAACTCGATAACGATAACCATGTTACAGTCATCTTCAACTACGAGGTGAACTATTGAAAACTGTATTTTAAAGTCACCAAAATTTGTTATTTTTCCGCTTTTTCACGTTTTATATAACCTTTTATTCAGGTTATTAAAATGGTAATTTTATAGAATTACGTGTTTTACCATATTCAAGTTTAGTATTTTGCCATGTTCAGATTCAATATTTTGCCATATTACAAAATTTCTTGCAGATTTTTTAAATGGCTCAAAATTCTTTTAGTACCAGGAATTGTAATCCTACGTTGTGGTTTCTTGTTTTTTCAGTTTTGTGTGGTCAAAATTTTTATATTGGCGATAAAAACGTTGTTAAAAGTTTTCCAATGAAAAACACTTGAAATTTGAAATATTCTTGTTATTGGAAAACTTTGGTTAATTTTTTTTAGTCGAGAGGTATCATCAGAGTATAAGTTTTCAAATTTTTTGACTTCCAGTTCTTATATCATAGCCTTGATTAATAGTGCTATAAATATTCATTCACTATCTAATTTTGAGCGTCAATCGTTTTGTTATAATTTAGAAAAATTCTTATGACAACATTTACTCTACAGCAACACTTAAACGTAAAAGTCAATTGTGACATTTCATGAAGTCAAAAAATAAAAAAAGAAATCCTGTTAACAGCTATTTGCTTTGAGAAAAAGCTTGTTTAGGTCTGATTAAAAAATTTGTGCCAACAAAACCGGAGCTTGATTGGAATTTGATTATAACAAGAACAATCTGGGCATTTATTTTTGGAAATTAATTTGCATCTGAATTAGTTGTAATAAAACCTTGAACACTCTTAAACGTGAATAAATACAAGACAAAATTTTTTTTTTGATATTTTTTCTTGTTTCAGTTAATTGATATTTCAGGCTTGCTTTCCACTGCTATTAGTCGATTCTTGTCAAATCAAAACGCAAAATAGAGTTGTTTCAGTGAGACAGTTTTTAAACTCGAGAAAATTCAGTATCGATCAAATAATCTTTTTTTTAGTCTCATAACTTCAGTTCAAATTTTATCGTTATTCTTTGGGCTATTGGGGCTCAAGAATCTAAGCAAAAAAATTGATGCCTGAACCAAGGTATTCATATTCATTCTTTAATGACAAAATTCACAGACTTGTGTTTCGCTCATTTCCAAAGCTTTTTAAAATGTGATGAGGTGGAATACAAAAACTCACTTTGCTTGAGTTTTTTGAAACATTATTGCTATCTAACCTCCGTTCTTAGAGCTCATTCACCAAAGTTTGTGGCACCGAGAAGTACAAATAGCCTAAAGTATAAAAAGATCAATATTCGCAAATCCAGCCCTGAAAAAGTTGTAGGTAGAAAAAGTGTTCAAAATTTTTAAGAAAATGACATAAATCAAGGAAGGGTTAATTCCTTTTCCGAATGAAAGTTAAAAAAAATAAAAGATTTTACAAAAAAACTCAACAGTCTCAACAGTGGTGGATCTTATCAAAATCAGTAAGCAGTGCTTTTCAAGCAGTATAAGTTTTGAATACTTTTCATTGGAAAAATTGTAGAAATTTTGCAAACGTTTACTTTTCGTGATATAAATCAATATTTTTTCTGCGGACAAAACTAGCCCTTGTTTGGCCGAACACAATTCTCTCAGCTGGTGTCGTACACTAATCCTTAAGTGAACTAATTTGGCACATTAAATTCCCATTACTTTTGATTGGAGTGTATTGTTTCGCCTGGCAAGTGCGCAAGTCAATTTTGATAATTGAGGATCACTAAAAAATGATAGTACACTCATTATCAATATGGAAAATGAGAGGCAAGTAAAGATTGAAGTGTGCAACTGGTTGCGAACTGCAAAACATAAGAAAATGATTTCGTAACACAATTCATGTAAACAGACATTGGCTCACGAAGCGGGATAATTAAAACTAGACTTGAAAGTGAATAAGCTAGTCAAATCAGATGAACAAATTATGATTAAAAAATTGACCTCCAAATAATTAAGTGAAATTTTATGTGTTTTTACTGCAATAAAAATGGCAACTAAAAACAACGCTAGGGTAATCTATCACGTTTCCCTTTTTCAGCAATTTTTGGGGACTGCACTTGAAAGCTTAAATAGCAACCACATTGATAACATATTAATAATCATTCACTATTTAAATAGTCAATAGATTTATATGTACTGATTATGTACCGCTAGTGATATTATTACGTTAATCAGATGTTTTGCGTAGCATTTCTTAACTAATTGTTCTTAGCTTCTTCATCCACAAGATAAAAATCAGGAATAAAAATTTGATTCGCCGGGCGTTCTCGCGGGTCTGGTGCTGAAACGATTCCAATGTTGGGTGATGGAAATCGATTTGGAATCGGTTCAAGACGGGCTGCTGTCTCTGAAAATAATTGTTTGATGCCAATCGGAGTTTGGTTTCACCCAACATTGCAGGCTCTTCTCCTAAGGGGTCCTGGCGGACATGAACTCATTGATTTACAAGAGGAATCATCTTTATCGAAACCGTAAAATATTGGGATGAGACGTTGTCTTTTCCACTTTTTGTTGACTTCACCTCTTGAAGTGCATCCTTCGATGGAAAAGTTGAGGGTAATACCAATTCGTTGTTTTTAATCGGTGGAACGTAAATAAGAGTTTCGATCGGTTTTTGTGGCTTGTTCATCGACTGATTGGGCAATTGAGCAAAAATGTGCGACACTTTCGCATTCAAACGCGCATTGTGCGTGATGTATTTGATTTTTTTTGATGTCTCTCATTTTGTCGCTTTTGCGATTATTCAATTTCTATCACTTTTTTGTTTTCGGACGTAATCATTTATTTGTGAGTCAATTTAAGCCTCAGCTGATTTCCCCGGAAACCTGGGCCAGGATCTTTTAAAATATTGTCGGAGATTGGTTTCCTGTTTTGTGGGTCTCCCAAAATTTGCGATGTCACCGTTCCATACAGTAACAATGAGTTTTCCCAGTTCAAGAAATCCGGACGTGTTCTGGTTCATTTTGATGACAACTGACCCCAGGGTCAAAACGGCATATGAACCATCAAATTTTTTCATTGAGCGGCACTGCGAGTGGTATTTTCAAGCAAGCTTGAACCGGATCGCTTTCTCTCTGAAAGAAACTGCTATTCACAGTAGTCTCGTATGCAGAAAAACGGGTTCGCCTTCCAAATTCTTCTGCTCCCGATTACGAGCATCGTTCGAAGCGGTACACATTCTGCGTTTTACTCTGCTGCTGCGATGTTTAGTCCTCTTCAGGAATGAGTTTGTGATACCTCTGACTGTGGAGGTACGTATATGAGCCACGAATACGCTTTAGAATATCTAAATTGGATTCGAGGTGCGAATCCAAGGTATTACTAAATTGTTGGATTACCAATTTTAGTTTTGTTCTGCAATAGAGCTACGAATGTAGTCTTAATCTGACGACGTGGAAATCCTTCTGAAATCCAGATACGATTATTCTGACTGCAAAACTAAGAGGATTGAGAACAACTGAATTATGTGAGATAAGCTAAGCGAATGAAATATTAACAACATGGGAGATGTGAACAAACTTGAGATGTGACTTATTAGTCGGCGGAGTCGGCGGCAAACTTAACTTAATGACATTTGACTTTTACAGGAACAAGGGCAAAGTTAATATGATTTGTTACAAGTCAACTGAATATGAACTAAATATGGTATAATCGTACCACATATCCTCGGCTTCAACAAATTTTAAACTGCACAAGTATAAAATTTAGGATATTAATAATATATGTACTGGTTATTATAAATAGTAGATAAATGGGAACAATAACAAGCACACAGATAAGCGCAGTGTAGGTGAGGAACTTATGCCAGGTAAATGAATTCAATGTAAACTCGTTACATTTACGTTCAACCGTATACATAAAACACAAATTAATGCACAATTGAGGTGCCAAACCAATAAGTTTAATGATTAAGAAGTACTGCACTGAAAACGAAATTTAATTTAACGTCTGCAAAGTAAATACTTTCACAAATAAATGCTGACAACTAACAGAAAAGTTTGCACAATAGTAGCACAAATCTAGATCTAGATTAAATAACTGACAATTGAATGAACAATTGAAACTAAAATTGAATGAATGCAATGAATTATTCAGTTTTTATTGACAGTTTTATGTAGAGTTTTAAATTTGATTCTCAGCGTCGAAGACGCTCAGATTAATTTCCCTTGCAAAATCATCATAATCGTAGTCTTCTGGGGACCATACACCAACTTGTGGAGGTGCAGGAGGGCTGACAACGGGCAGCTCAAAAGACGCTTCAGTAGCAGGTGGCTGAAGCGCCTCTTCTTGAATTACCGTCTCGATGACGGGTTTGGTAGCTTTGCGTCTTTTTGGCGCGAGAGCAGAGTCGTCGCTAACCGAACATACTGAACTTTCAAAGCCATAATAGTCTGGCGCTTTGCGGTTTCTTTTCGATTCCGACGTGGAAGGCGAGTCGGTTGACGAGCTGACCGATGACGCAGCAAACGATGAGGCATTGGATGTGTTTAACGTGGTCGTCTTGCATATTGGCTATGAAAACATCACGAATGATTGATTCCTCATGACTTCCTAAGTCGAAGTTCAAAGATAGTTCCCGGAAACAACCGTAGAACTTTTCTACAGGTTCTCCTTTCAAGTGTTACCTAGTTAGGAATGTATATCGATCGAAGGTGATATTTCGTTGTTTTTTAAATACCTGATCTTTACTCTCCCAAAGATCCTTTGTTTTTACACGATCAATCTTGATATTTGGTTCTTGGGAAGCAAATATTTGTCGTCCTTCCATCCCTAGGCTAAGATAAGTCAGAGAGACAGCTTTGCTGTTGCACAACTTCCAAGGTTTGTCGCCGCACAATATACCTGCAAGCTGTATCTTCTGACAACGATTTAACCACGCACTCTTGAGTTGCTCTTTCCAATTTTTTCGATCTCTCTCGCTCTGAGACGTGCTGTTCTCAACATTATCCTCGTAAGTAGGTTCTGGAGGGAAAGTGACTTTGTTCGGGGTATCTTCGCGGACGGTGTCGATCGAAACACCCTCTTTTGCCAAGATGGCCAAGTTCGACATTATCTGCCAGCGATCCCATCTCAAAGGTGGTTCTAGTGTTGGTTTCTCCCAAAAGGGTTCAATTCCAAGGAGTGCACGTTCTTTGTCTGCTGACTGCGCCATGTGATACCTCTGACTGTGGAGGTATGTATATGAGCCACGAATACGCTTTACATTATCTGAATTGGATTCGAGGCGCAAATCCCAGGTATTACTAAATTGTTGGATTACCACTTTTGGTTTTGTTCTGCAATAGAGCTACGAATGTAGTCTTAATCTGATGACGTGGAAATCCTTCTGAAATCCAGATGCGAATATTCTGACTGCAAAACTAAGAGGATTGAGAACAACTGAATTATGTGAGATAAGTTAAGCAAATGAAATATTAACAAAATGGGAGATGTGAACAAACTGAAAAGTTGACTTATTAGTTGGCGGAGTCGGCAGCAAACTTAACTTAAGTGAAATATGACTTTTACAAAGACAAGGGCAAAGTTAATTTGATTTGGAACAAGTCAACTGAATATGAACTAAATATGGTATAACCGTACCACAGAGTTCTTTGCGCGTAACAGCAGTTTCTTCACCTAAATAATATTTTACAAATTTGTCAAACACAAGGTCATTAAATTTAGGACGAGTACTCGTTTAGCTGGCGGAGAGTTGGCGCGACGACCAAAATGTGATTCGAAGGGCAAAATCCGTGCGCCTGTTTTTATGTTGAAAGAATATGTAATTTCATGCACTAATTTAGATCTTGCAAGACGTTGTTTTATCGTGTTCATAAGTCGTTATACTCAGGAGATTGCTCTGTGATTGTTCGCAGCTGTCTCTATATCGTCAATATTGTTGTTTTTGCTTTTTGTTACATGGTTTCTGACACGACATCCTGCTTGATCTAAACTAATGGATCTTGGAACCCCAAGAATCTGTATTTAGTTATCGAAATTTTCTTTAATTTTGCATCCAATGTCAATATCAAAAATTTCATTGGTTGGTTAATTAGAAAATTGATTTACTCATGTAAGGATGTAAACTTATAGTTCCTTTTCTTTGTTAATAGAGCCGGTAAAACCTAATTGTGTTTTGTGATATCATTTTGCACGTGATTGATTAGGTTAAAACTGCTTAAGGGGTATAAAAGAAGTTACGTGTTTACCAATGGCCGTACAAGGTTTGCATTCTTTTGCGCGCAAAAGTTGTTCGCGTCTCATTTTTGGTTACCAACAAGGTTGTGCTATACACACCATGACCGAATTCCATTGATGACTGGCATGCAAATCTTTTAGAAGCTCATCTTTTAGGTGTTTGGCGGATTTCCGCCCTTTCATTTTTCATCAATTCACGCGCACTCATTTCGCACGCTTTGCATTGAGTGATGTAGCATGTGAATTTAAGGTGCGAAAAATTTACAGTTATCAAACTAGCGTACGCGCTAGGTGCAAAATATATTGAAATCAATGAAATTATTTGTTGTCAAAGTTGTAGTTGTAATTCGCTGAGTGCATAGGTCATTATTGCAAAAGCAATTTAAGTGAGCGGTCGAAACGGGTAAATGATTATGTAACGTGTTTGCTGCTGAAACATTATTAGATAGAAAAGCGACAGTAAAATCCTCATCATAAGCACAGATATTTTCAGCTGGTTGATAGGGATAACTGGAAATGTGATCAATACGTCCATTTTTTACAAAGGGTAAATAACTGATTGTAAACTGAAAGTGTAAAAGACATGGTGTCAAATTCAATCTGCCTTTGACATCTATTAAACTTGAGTGGAATATTTCTCGAATTCTTTTCGGGCTCTGGCGGTGCGGAAGATGCAGTGATTGTTTCTTCGTATATAAGTTCGGTGGGGAAATTGAACTCATACTGCTTGGGGGCCAGGTTTAGTATCCAGAACAAAAATGTCTCTTGCATGAAGAGCAAATTTCAATTGATTTCGCAACTTTTCCCACTTGAGAGGAGGATGGAATGCCAAATTTTAGCACAACAGTTCCATTGCCAAGAGAGTAATTTTGTGAGATTCATCGGATTGCGCTATGTCGCAGAAAAATCTTTAAGTGAACTGACTTCCGGCATCAAGTTTTCTTCTATTTGTAGTTTGTTTCGCATGGTTAGTGCGCAAGTCAACTTGATATTTGAGGATTCTGAGCCGATTGCACTAAAAACATAGTAGACTCATTATCAGTTTTGAAATTGAGAGGCAAGTAAAGATTAAGTGGTGCAACTGATCGCGAAGAGCAAAAGATAAGAGAATGAATTATTAACCGCTAACGTATGTGAACTTACATTAGTTCATGAAGCGGGATAATTACTACTACACATAAAAGTAAACACCCTAGTGAAAACAGATGAACAAATTATGATTATTATATTTCACCTCAAATTAAATGAGTGCAGTTTATGTAAAATTACTATTCTGCAAATGGTTAATTAATAAAAAAGCTAGGTTTATGTATCACGTCTTGGATGTAAAATCAGAGAGAAGCTCCAAAACAATGCAAAATATGCGCCTACTATAAATATCTTGCGCTTTAAAAAGGCAGGAAAGGTTGGATCCTTTTATACAGCAAAAAATTGAAAAAATATCAATTAACACAAATTTTTTCTGACTGATTTCAACTCCTGGTAATTTTTCGCAGTTTTGGGATTGAATGTTATCAATTGCAGCTGGCGATTGCATGGGATTTAAATTTTACATTTACAGAGTAAATTGGCAAATTTTTTTTTTGACAAATTGGAAAGAAAATTTTCGTTTTTTCTCGTATTAACCTTTACTATCAAAGAGCCCGTTGGGTGATTACCTGGACAATATTAAGAAGGAGTATCATAATCTTAGCTGTGAAAAATCTTTTTCAGAAAATGGCTTTTCATTTCATAATATATCGCTTTGAAGTTACGTTGCCTATGTATCGATCAAATTTTTTCGCTAAATCAGTTGACACTCTTCCTCTTAAAACATACTGAACTAAGCCAAAGTCTTTTGCTGGTGACCTAAAAGACACTTACTCTCAATTTTTTAATAACAAAAGCGCATTTTATACAAAGTCGAGAAAATTGATTTAAATTGTGTTCCAAAATGCAAATTTTTAGGTTTTTTTTGTGAAATTACTTAGGGCAACAAAATTTGATTACTCGACTACAAATTAATTGAACATGATCTTGTCTGCTTTTGACCCCAAAAAATACACGCGGCTTTTTTCTATTTTTGATAGGCCAATAATTTTTTTTGCCCCGCTAACGCTCGTTTTATCGTAAAGTTAGTTTGTTAAAAAACAGGTACAAACGTTTTAGTTCTGGATATTATAAATTGTCAAGCAGCAATTATTATATGAGCAAAAATAAATGAATAATTAGTTATTATACATCCTTGAACGTGGGTTATTTCTCTGAATATACAGCTTTTGCGCTTTTTTTTATAAAATGTTAAGCACGATGCGTTGGAATTTGATCTATGGACGCACTTTACCTATTCTCCTCATTATAATTTAAACTGCTGCTTTCAAATCGGTTGAAGAATTGTTTTTGTTTATTTGTTTATTTGTTTATCAGTCATGTGTGGTAAGTGTGGGCTCTTGATGACATTTTTCTCCAAAATGTCACAAAACGCGGCTCTGTGTATTGTAAATTTCTGTTTTCAGAACCTTTTCAAAAAATAGTCGTTGATGAATTATTCATGTCACCGGAATTTAATATTGGGAAATTTCAGGTGTTTTTTTGCTTTTGTGTTCATAGACAAACGTATCCAAAACAGAGGTCCAAAATGTGGCAAAACGTGTCCTATATCCTGAAAATACTACCAATTTTTTTGCAATAAAGATACAAGTACCACTCTATTTAGAGCTTATTTTTCTGACGAATAAACTAATAAGCACATTTTAAATTTGTGGTGGTTTGAAATTTCTGCTAATTGATACTTTTGAGTTTTAAAGCTGCTGCGATGGCAACAAATAAATTTTTAATTACTCGATACAAATATCATTTCAGGCGCAAACATCATTTTTATTGATTTGCAGAGGAATAAAACAGCAACTAAAGCAATCTTTATTTATTTGCTAAAAATTTCTTCACGGCCGTCACAATCAGGTGCAAAAAAGCAATCAAAAATAAACCATGGCAAACTTTGGTACTATAAGGAAAGTGTTGGCAATTTTGGGCATTTTCGGCCAGTTGGGTTACTACCTGTTTTCCATGTTCTTCTACTGGCCAGTGTTGTGGTACCTGGAATTTGGTCTGTTGGAGTATGTGGGGGGACTGTACTCCTGGTGCAGCAAGGCCAAGGCAGCCGACTCGTGGTCATGTGATGACGTCAAAGAGGAGAATGTGTAAGCTGTTTCATCATAACTTAACATTAATCAAAGAACTGCAAATTTAAACGAGGCAAGGTCTGAAGCATAGGCATTTTTGCCTGGGTATATTCATAGGCAAAAATGATCTGTATTACTAATTCGACCCTGGCAACGTGACGTTTTGTTTAGTTCGTTATGGTCTTAGTTTTTGATAATAGTCTCTGAGTTCTCTTGCATCAGCAATTTGAGGTGGACATTCTTCATGTACAAGGTGGCATAAAAGACAGACACATGACCACAAGTCGTCAAAATAAACAGGGAAGTATAAGTTATAGTAATTTTGATCGGAGTGTGACTGGGTGACGCCTAGTTATAGAATAGATCCATATGTTTACCAATCCGACCCTGGTAACGTGACGTTTTGTTCTGTTCGTGGTCATCTTAGTTTTTGGCAACAGTCACGCAGAGTTCTCTTGCCTCAGCGATTCGAGCTTGACACTTTTATTAAACTTAGCAGCGAGAAAGACAAATTCATGGTTACCAGCCGTTAAAACAAATGGGGGATTTTAAATCATTGCAATTAAACTGCAACTGTGCTCGACGTAAAATTGGACTGGTTTTTTTATGACGTACAGAACCGGGTTTTGATGATGTTAGTTTTCGTCAGTAGCATAGCTAGAATTTTGTTTTGTTTAGTAATCTAACACGTTGATATGTAAAAAAAATTAGCACGAGCGACTGAGGGCATAAACGTTATATGTTTATTCGTTATTTGTTTAGTTATAATCATTGTAGTTTTTTGATAGCAGTCAATCAAAGTGTTTTTGAATCAGCGATTTGAGGTGTACATTCCTCAAATACATACTAGCATGAAACACAGAAACATGGTTACAAGTCATTAGAATTTTTAATTTGTAATTGCTTCAAGTCAAGATTTCATTACCAGTTCTCAGCAGCTAGATCTTGACTTATTAGGCTATGTTTGGTTCTATGATAAAAAAAGTAACTTAATTACGCTCCTATTTAAAAAATCTTGCAATAATTGTGATTGGAGTGTGACTGGTTGAAGCCTAGTTATAGGATAGAACCATATTTTTTAACAATACCACCCTGGTAACGTGACGTTTTGTTTAGTTCGTGATCATCTTAGATTTTGACAATAGTAGCGCAGGGCTCCCAGTGATTTGAGGCCGCCCTTTCTCTTATACACAGAAGCAAGAATGACAGACAATGATTACCAGCCGTTAAAGAAAACTGGAATTTTGAATAATCGCAATTAAACTGCAACTGTGTATGATGTAATTTTGGACTGGTTTGCTTTCGACGGAAATCTAATAACTTAGAGTTTAATAAGGGTCAGTACTGCCAAATAACCAAATCGGTGCCAAAAATTGTTTGCAAAAGAAGTTTGGACAAATATACCCAGTAAGCATGATGCGTAATATTATAAAATTTCCTACAAAATACGGTTTTAATAGTTCCTGATTGTCAGAGTTTTTAAAACTGGTAATGCAGTGTCTACAAAAATTTTACAAAACAACCTAAGTTGAGATTTCAGACCAAACTCCAGCTTATCAACGCTCTCGGACACTTTTTGTATAGCAAAAGGACATAATTTTGGAATAGATGTTTATGTTGCTAGAAAACCAAGGTTCTTGGACTCATCTTGGAGGAAGCAGCAACAATGTTTTTCCTAAGAATTTAACCAGCCGAATATTAGTTTAATCCAATTAGTCAAAAATTGATCACCATAATATTGGCGAAAGAGACTACACCAAAAAATAAAACATCTTAGAAGAATTATACCCCTGGGTTGATACTTCTCTTAATTATTACACCTTGCTCAATGCTACACAGCATGCCAAAGTAATATAAATCTAAAAGTTAAATTGTTTGATTTTTTTTACAATTTCAAGAATTTGCAAAACTTAGTACTTGTTCTCTTTTTACAATTTGATTTTCAATTGTTTACGGCTTGAAAAAAAAACAAAAGGTGGTTTACAAAATTCGCATATTTTTTACTTATGTTCTCAGATTAAACAATTAATTTTCTGATCGTGTCATTGATCCTGTAATTGTCTTTCCCTTTTTCAAATATTTGATGTCGTCTTCCCTGCTCTTGGGTAAAAACATTTCAGAAAAAATGTTAATCAGTTTTTCTATTGGCTTACAGAAGTGCTCACATCCCGGTAATATTCAAAATAAATATTTAGTTGCAAGTTCTCATTTATCTCCAAAATCGACTAAATAAGTTGCGAATAAAACCAAAGTTTTCCTTGTCATCATTTGTATCTTTTTCTTCAAAAAAAGAGACTTTGTTGGAACCTTCCACGTAAAAATTTGGAAAATAATCTAAATCGGATATTACTTCAAGTCAAGATTGCGTTACAAATTCTCAGCGGATTTGTTATGGAAAAAATTCAATTAATTGAACTGTTGTTAAAAAATTCTTGCGATCAATTGTGATTGGAGAGTGAATGGCTGAAGCCTAGCTATACTGATTTTTTAAGGCCCATTTTATCGTAGTTATTAATTTGTTTGATATTAAAAGTACAACATGTATAAATTGTATTCAAACTATGCTTGCTCTCTCAACTTGACGTTAATCAACTCAACTCTAATTAATCAACGCCAAATTGATTAAAGAGAAGTTTGGCTAACGATTGACGGAACAAAAGTTAGAGAATAAGTTTTATGCACAAAGATAATTTTAAACTTATATATGCCCAGCTGGTATGATGGCGCAGAATGTGTGGCCCTTTATCAAAGTAGTTGTGTCTAATTATACCCCCCCCAAAAAAAACAGCATTCTATATTCGTAACATTTAAAGGTAGCTAATGTTCTAAGACTGTTCGATAGAAAGGGCATATAGCTTCTGCTAAATAAAAAACCAATCGGCGAGGCAAAATAGAAGCTTGGATATGGATGTTGTTTGTAAAACGAAGCATATTATTTTTCAGGAAAAGTTGGGACCAGGAATGGGCATCGTATGGGGCAGCCAAGGCATTCGTGGCCCTGGCTCACCTGGTCGCATTGATTGCACTTGTCCTCTTCTACATCCACATCTGTGTCAAAGTTAGTAGTACACTTGCAAAGACTCTATTTTCTGCAATTCATATGTGCAAAAATAAAGCAATCACTAGGTTTTTTACAGTTGCTTTTTTATAGAAGGTTTAACAGCTAGAAGAGTTAACTACTGAAGATGATGTTAACTAATGAAGATGATGTTAACTACTGAAGATGATGTTAACTACTGAAGATGATGTTAACTACTGAAGATGATGTTAACTACTGAAGATGATGTTAACTACTGAAGATGATGTTAACTACTGAAGATGATGTTAACGACTGAAGATGATGTTAACTACTGAAGATGATGTTAACCACTGAAAATGATGTTAACTACTGAAGATGATGTTAACTACTGAAGATGATGTTAACTACTGAAGATGATGTTAACTACTGAAGATGATGTTAACCACTGAAAACGATGTTAACTACTGAAGATGATGTTAACTACTGAAGATGATGTTAACTACTGAAGATGATGTTAACTACTGAAGATGATGTTAACTACTGAAGATGATGTTAACTACTGAAGATGATGTTAACTACTGAAGATGATGTTAACTACTGAAGATGATGTTAACTACTGAAGATGATGTTAACTACTGAAGATGATGTTAACGACTGAAGATGATATTAACTACTGAAGATGATGTTTACTACTGAAGATGATGCTAACTACTGAAGACGATGTTAACTACTGAAGTTGATGTTAACTACTGAAGATGATGTTAACTACTGAAGATGATGTTAACTACTGAAGATGATGTTAACTACTGAAGATGATGTTAACTACTGAAGATGATGTTAATTACTGAAGATGATGTTAACTACTGAAGATGATGTTAACTACTGAAGATGATGTTAACCACTGAAAATGATGTTAACTACTGAAGATGATGTTAACTACTGAAGATGATGTTAACTACTGAAGATGATGTTAGTGCAAATAAACTGGAGGAAACCATCTCCCGAATAAAAAAAACAACAGAAGTATTGTGCAACGTTTCATTCTTATTCACAAACATTTCTGTTACCTCGTTTTGTTATTTCGTTACTTCGAAGCGTAGCAGCGTACTACAGCAAATCTTTTTGTTTGTTTGTTTGTTTTTTTCCCTTTGCTTTAAATTAGTTTCTATATCTGATTACGATAGCCGCAGCAGAACTAACTGTTAACATACAACTCTTAATTTGCAGTTTTCTATTCTTTTTGCTTGCTGTAACCACAGCATAAAGAAATGAGACTCATATAAAAAAAACAATTACAGTACAAACCCAATATCTCGTGATATCCGCAGTCAACGGAGTTCCTGCTCCTACCTTTTTTTGTAGGCCTACATCCATTTCAAAGATTTCCGCAAATGTCTATTTTCGATTAAATATCATACAGACATTTTCGATTAAATTTTTGCTTCAAAATTATATCACAAAAAACTTTTTACGCATAACGTAAGTAGGGTGAATTTGTTCAAAAACATCAGAACCGTAATATGGAAGAAACAATTATATTGCAAAATTTTAGATGAATATAAAAATAGATAAATTAGATTTTTTAAAACAGCAAAAAATCTACCTTTGGCATTTTGCGTTATTGAAACGTGGCTTCAAGACAGCCATGATACTGAATGCGTCTCAACTAATGAATACCGGAAGATAATAACCTCTAATTCGTAAAACTCAAAGTGAGGAGGTGCTGACGTTCTTGTGAAGAAGGGAGAACAGACAAAACTAGTGTCATAATTCAGCAGCAAATACTATCAATAGCTAACAATTAAAAATGTAGAACAAAATAAACGTCGTGAACTGAATTTGAACGGTTTTCTACCTGAAAACAAAACAACTTACAGTGGATTTTACTGAAACAATCCAAAACTACCTGGAAGACTGGAAGACTTAACATTCAAACTCAATTTTAGGCCTATTGTTTGTTGCAACTTAAACACTCACCACAGCATAAACAGCAAAATAAATGCCAGTCTTAAAAGATATTTTTAGTTAGGGTAAGTTATCAAGTCTGTCGTGTGGTGGTTATACTAGGCAAACAGGCAATTCAAAAGACACGATAGATGTTGTTTACAAGTCCTCAAATGAAAGACTTCAATAATAAAAACTTCATTAACTGATCACTACACTGTTCATATTGATCTCAAACATATTTCTGCATTATCGGAAAACTAACATTTTAAATTTTTTTGTAGAAAAATGGGCCGCACTTGAAACTTTTGTGGGAAAATTGTAATCTACTGTTGGAAAAAGTAATTTTCAGATTGCAATATATTAAACTGCAAAATATGAAACATTTTAGAAAACTGATAGATGGATTGTGAAATTGCATTTGTAAACTTACTGAAATTCCCAGTGGAGAAATACGAAACAAGGCACTGCTGAAAAAAGCGGTTTCATCAAAACTATATACAAATCCCAATTGCGAGAAAAAACGAAAGTTAAGCAAAGTCAGTGATGTAATAAAGAAAAAGATAAAAACTCAAAAACAGGAGTTCTACCAAAATATTTTAATAACGAATTAAATAGCAGACAAACTAAACTCCGCTGGGAAAAAAATGAATACGAATTGAAATTTTAATAGCATTTTTTGATGGCAACTGATGAAGAAGCAATTAGACTTAAATTTGAGTTTTGAATAACAATTACAGCAATCAAAATGATGAACCTAATATTTTCGTACTTAAGAAAATAAAGTATGCCATAGTTCCAACACTTGCAATTCTAGTTAACAAAAGTTTTGAAGAAAGAATTACCACGAAGTGCTAAAAGAGAGCTATTGTGTTGCGCATTCGTAGGGCCCGAAGTTTGATAAGGCGGAAAATTAGGGGCCTATTTGTCTTTTACCAGCAATAGCTAAAGTTCTTTAAGTGTTAATCCACAAACGTATGACATCTTTTTTGAAAAATATGACTACTCAAAAAAAGCCTGTTTGGTTTTTGGTGAAGAAATAAAACTCTCGATGCGCTCGCAATTTTCTTAGAAAGCGCGAGAGAGTGTTAGGAAAAAAATGCCAAACAGGCAACGACAGTGTTTTTATACCTAAGGAAATAATTTGACATTTTCAAACACAGCATTTAACTAGAGAAACTGGCAATTGTAGGAGTGAGAGGTCGCATGCAAGAGCTGGAGTTTTTGAAATCTTTTAGACTGACTGACAGCAATGCTTAAAGTCTGGCTTAATACGATCCAGTATTCTAAAAGTAGAGTTGCGTGTAGGAAAACTTTAAACATATTTCGGAAAAGTAGTGGCTAATTGATGAGAATAGAAAGTTAAAATTCTGCGCTATTGTGCATTCCACCTTGTTTCCACCTTGTTTTAAAACATAAGTTGAAAAACGGCTTTTATCTGAAAGAAAAACGATATATAGTTGTTAACCTTATTTTTTCTGAACTTGAAAATTTATTTGAGTTTTTGTTTTTCCTTCATTGAAAGGCATTTGCACACAAGCTTCTAAAACTGAACATCAACGTCAACCAACTGAGTTTGCCTAAAAATTGGTGCCTTTCTGGGGTAATTAGCGTGCCTTTCTGGTGCCTTTCTGCAATTAGCGCAAAAACTAAATTTAATGAACAGGTTAAAGGGTATAAACATTTATAATAACAAGGGTTAAGGCACTTTTTTATATTCTGAACTTTACTTAAAACCTTCTCTTGGCCTAAAATTAAGGTATTAATTCTCTTGGCCTAAAATTAGTCTAAAGCCCGGAAATTACCTAATTCAGTTGCCCTAAGCGCCGACTTGATTTAGGCCAACTATTAAAATGTTATGACCTTTAATGCTACGTTCAGCTCTTGTCAGCGCTTTTCAGAGCTATTCTCGCAAAATTAAGCGCTGAATTTTTGCTGAAATACATCTGCAAATTTGCATAACAAGAATAAGTTATGTGCTTGACGAAGACGCAGTTTTCGTGCAACCCCAATTTTGTAGCCCCCATTTTTTGGATCGATAACCAATTCTTTTCTTAAAGATATAAATAATATTTTTTGAGATTGGCTCGAGTGTATTTAGAACAAGATAGTCGCCATAGTGTCTGTGGTGTGTGCCATAGTCCAGTGGCTTTTCACACTCTTCGCAGCCGCCATCTGCTCTGGTACCATGGGCACAATCGGAGAACAGGACACGGACCCCGCCTACGGCATCATCCTCGGCTGGCTATCCTGGATCATCTGCTTTGGATCCTTTGCCCTGGCACTCGGAATCCTGATTTGCATAATCAAGGACAACGGGGGAGGTGCCCAGGGTGGCCAGAACAAACCACCTGAACAGGAGCATGAATAAACTGTTTGATCAAACTTGTTGCTTCAGGGATCATGACCAAATACTTGCATAGTTACAACTGTGTTAAGTTTTAAGCATATGATCAATTAAAGATTACAGCATTTGCCAACAAATAATATGCCAAGATCAATCCAGAAATTGATTGATAAATTTAAGTCTCAATTTTCGAAACTTTTTGGTTGACCTGTACTCTTATGAGTGCCAGAAGCTTTTAGGACCAAAACCCTCGTTAGTCTTGGTACCCATCGCACTTCGCATGATTGAAGATAGCAAAATTCAGCTATCATAACCTGTTACGGTTGGCTAGCTTAGTGATCTCGAAAAATTGATCTGTTTGTCTAACAATGATCACCAATACCCGAACCTACAATGCATTAAAAAAAGAACACTGATTTCGCAGCCCGGATTGATAAACATTTATGATTTATATACCCGGCAGCATACATTTTTAGACATCAATGGTAATTATTGGACAATAATTATTAAATTCAAAAAATGATTTCTTTTGAAAACGCATAAATTTAAGAGCTCGGGCCGAAATTTCAACGTCAAAAAAATGCAAAATTATGTAAGATTGGCGGTGGATGCATTGAATGTATGTATGATCTACGCTTAACGCGTTGAAAAGAGAATATCACTGTTTCTAAGCGCACACGTTACAAAATTTTGGTGTTTCTAAGCGTAGATTATACATGATTTCAACACTTAAGTTTTGGCGTTGATATTATATAATTGAGCGTTTAATTTAAACCTGATCTTACAGGAATTAAAAGCTTAACTCTTAGCTTTGATCTTATATATTTATTAGAGTTTAGTTCAGAGCTGATTTTAAATCAATTAAATGCTTTAATCTTACCGTTGATCTTACATAAATTAAATGCTTAACTCTTAGAGTTGATCTTGGATATTTTAGAGTTTAATTTAGCGTTGATCTTACACAATTTCAAGGCATTCACTGCACAATTATGTAAGAAATTTTTGGCCGTTTGTCCGTTTTGTCAACGTTAGTTACTGTTTAATTTACTTCAATTTGTCAAAATTCCTCGGCCAGGTGTCAACCAAACAACTGCTCTTATTACTTGCTCTTGAAATTGGGGTCACGCTAATGTGAACAATTAACTTTTCAGAATAAACGGTTTGATTGAAAACTGAAGTGATTAACTGAAAAATTATATTACTTTTCTTTTTTTATTGGTGGAGCGTTCTAATTTTTACAGCCAACCGCTATGTTATAACAGCAACTGTTATTTTGGAATCATAAAACTTCCGGCTCATCAGAGTTGGGATCGCTCCTTGGGCAAACACCGGCCGAAGTATTTCTTTTTATTTTTCCAAAACTATTGTATTCGTTTGAGTTGGAGAAATAAACTGATAGGACAATATGCTCTTTGAAAACATTAGGTACCCGGGTTGAAGCGTCTTTGATTTCATACAAATCTATTCTGTTTCGCCCCCAGTGTTTTTATGACGCCCAGTTACAAATTATATGTTGTTATATAGCACGTTACTATGTAAGAAAATAGCACGTGCGCCTAGCGGTCATAAAAAAATTATGCTCACTAAGCTGGGGGGGGGCAAACAGAATAGATCCCAAAGATCATACATGATGTCATGCCGTCCATTTTTGATTTCTTATTACGATCCTAGTATATGAAAACAGAGAAAATTTACATGATACTTGTATGGTTACAAAGAAATTACATATGATCTTAGTATGATTACCAAGAATCATACATCTTTTTTCTTTCAATTTACGTTTTCTTTTTTATACATTGGGTATCTTTTATGTGATTCACCGGCATCACTTTGTGATCCGCCAAAAGATACTGATATGCATTATTTGTTTCAAAGTTGTGTGCTGAATGAAAGAATAAGTCTGTCTATATGACTAAAGTTTTTCATATTTTCTGCAGGTAGATTATACCTATTAAAGCTCATATATTAGAATTATACAAATTTTTCATATGCATCTACCATTAAAATTATTGTTTTAGCGCACTCAAGAAGTCAAATACGTACTGCATATACAATATATGAAGCTAAGTGCGCTCTGACTATATTATACTGGAAAGTTTGGCATCAATCAATATTTTATGTATCATATATGCCGATGTATTATTTCAAAGAATTTTTTTTTATTTTTACCAAAATTAAAAATTATAAAATTTTCCGGCTTTCAATTTTTTGTTTGATTCCTGTATGTTTTCAAGAAATCTTATAAGATCATTTTATGACTACTAAGAAATCATACAAAATATATATGGCTTAGTAAGATTGCTAAGAATCATATATGACCTAGTATGATAAATACGAATCATGTATGACCTCGTATGAAATCAAAGACAGTTATATAATCGTTGGCCCGTTGTATATATAGTTAAGTTATAGATTTAATTCATTCAGTGAATTCTAAATTGTTGATGTCAAGGTGACTTGGAGTTGCCATGGCAACCAGGCTCGACAGACTTTAATTACCGCACAGAAATGTCTTCACCAATGTGAATTCGGTTATATTGTAGCTGTTTTTTAATTCTCTACGAAACTCCCCAATTTCTCAATTTGACGCCTTCACATCGTAATATAACCACGAATGGCCAATAATTGGATTGTTTATTTAAAGATAGCTTCAAAATGACAGTCGTCGTTTTCTTCAACCAGTTAGCTGGACATGGAGGCGGAATATTAAACAATCAATCTCAACTGTCACCAACGCCTCCCAATAACAAAAAAAAGCAAAAAAGTATTGAATATCCAACGCTATTAATCCAGCATCTAATATCTATTTTCGCTTTTGCAAAAACTGCTTTGGTAACAAAACCATTAAACTGCTGTTTTTGTTTGGAAAAAATTTTTTGGCCTTATTGTTTGAACAACAAACACTTTGTTTAATTAAATTCGCACCATTTAACCGTCTTTTTAATTATTTTCCCCCCAAAAAGTACTTTCTATTTCCGTTTTAGGCAATTATATTATCTAAGCAGGTGAGAAAGAAGAAAAAATGAGGAAAAACAGCTTTTGTAACTGGTTGCGTTTCCACAATAAATCTTAACCGCGTGAACAAAATTAACGGGATAAACAGCGCACGCTTTATTGAGTTTTTCTCCCTTCGTGTTTGCTTTTAACCAAAAATATCTCGTGAACTTGAGAAGCCTGCTGTTCCTTTTTTTTTCACGAAAACCGTCCTTTCTTTTATAACAAAAGCTACCAAAGCACCAATTGTGCGTATCGATATTGGTTTTCCATCGTTTTTGTTCAAGTATTTAAGAAATTATATTTTCCATTCCTAAATATTCCAGTTTGTGCTAGGAAAATTCGCCGACAGAGTGTTTAGCCGACAAGGAAAAATGATAAATTTTTAGCCGAAGCTTAATTCTGATTGATCGGCAAACGTGATTGGTCAAAATATCAATTGTTCGTCCAGCAAATAAAATAATAAAATTAGTATGCGGTCGGGTTGTCGGATTAAATTTGCATTTTTTGGTTGTCAGCTAAACCCCCTGTCGGCCAAATCGGCGGTCCAGTTGCTCCCTTTTTTCACAGCATATGCTACATCACAGCACCAAATAAATAAAAAAATGTGTATTTTCTTGTATTGACCTAGAAACCAGCATACGCTATTTTATTTTTAAAGAACAGTTTGGTTTATTTTAGGTGACCTTACTAGCAAAAAATTCAAGTCATTGTTTCCAAAAAATTTTTCGGAATCGGAAGCGCTGCAAATCCATTCATTTTGAAGACATTCACTTATAAAATTTGTTGTTCGCATATTTGAAAAACAAGTTAAGCGGCTTGTGAAGGAAGATTTGTTGCTTCTTAAATTCATTACTGTTGATTGCCTTCGAATTTAATTTATTCTTTACTAAAAGGTGAGTAAAAAATAAAATATGCACAACTTAATTCTATTATGCTTTTTTGGGTGGTGTAATAGCTCGGTGACACCGCATTTTTTTCTCAAATAGCCTTGAAATCACTTAAATTTGAAATTTGTGGACAATAATAGTTGTTTTCAAGGCCATTTTAAACAAAGTTGACGTATTGTGTTAATGAACGTGTGCGTATGCTGATTTTTACATATGTTTCAGTTTCATAAAGTTTCAGTTTATGTGTTGTTATATAGCACATTACTATGTAAAAAAAGCACAAGCGAGTGGGTTATAGAGATGCCCAAGTTCAAGAGTTTGGAGTTTGAGACCAATTTGTGTAATGGCTAGTCAACAAGGTGTGTAAGTAAGAGAGTAAGAGATGCTGGTTTGAATCCAGAACTGGTCCATTTTCGTAGTAGTTGCACCAAACTGAACCCCTCGCGCAAAATGAAGACTGATGACCAGAGACTTGTCCAAAGTACCGCTCAAAAACCGTCATTGAAAATCAAATATAATGAAAATCATAGAAACTTTCGCACGAGAAAATATTATATATTATATTAATACTAGTCGTTCGTATCTTTCGTATCCTGGTCGAATATATATTTTAACAAATAGAGTTTTTTATAATATAACAAACTTTACATAGATCCCCAGGTTGAGGTCCAGACCCAAATTGAGTTATGATCAGACCCAGTCGAGCGCACACCCGTGTGTTCTCAGACCGAAATTACAGGGTCTTTTCGGAAGTTCGAGCGCACAACGGTCTGGACCATGGTCTGGAGATGGTCTGATCAGAGGTCATTCTGGTCTGAAAAGTCTGATCATTACCGGATTCGAGCGCACTTGGGTCTGATCAGATGCGACTTCGAGCGCAATTGGGTCTGATCATAACCTCTTCGAGCGCACTTTTGTCTGATCAGAGGCGACTTCGAGCGCAATTGGGTCTGATCATAACCTCTTCGAGCGCACTTTTGTCTGATCAGAGGCGACTTCGAGCGCAATTGGGTCTGATCCTAACCTCTTCGAGCGCACTTTTGTCTGATCAGAGGCGACTTCCAGCGCAATTGGGTCTGATTATAACATCATCGAGCGCACTTGGGTCTGATCAGAAATGCTTTTGAACGCAATTGGGTCTGATTAGGGACCATTTCGAGCGCATTTTCATTTTTTTTGTTTTTTTAATGAGAGATGTTGGCGCAGCCATAAAGCAGCGTTCTGATCAGAGATTCATCTAAAGTCCGATAGCTCTAATCAGAAAACAGGAGTCCAGCCGATAACAAAGGCCGGTCCCCTTCAGAAAAAACTTTAATCAACTGGAGACCACAATGTTTCTTATGGAAAGCTGTCTAAACTCATCAATTGAGTCTGAAATATACACTAAAAGGTACACTAAATAAAATTTGTTCTCAACAGTTGGGTTTCGTTTTCTTTAGCAATACTCTTATAAATGATTTTTCCTTAGATGAATTAAATACTGCAAACATCAGTTTTTTTGAAATGAATATATTATAGCAAAATTAGAAGATTTTTTCATAAGTAAAACCTTTCTCTGATCAGACTATTTCGAGCGCACTTGGGTCTGATAGGGGCAATTTCTAGCGCAATTGGGTCTGATCATAGGCGGATTCGAGCGCAATTGGGTCTGATCATAACCTCTTCGAGCGCACTTGGGTCTGATCAGAGGCGACTTCGAGCGCAATTGGGTCTGATCATAATCTTTTCGAGCGCACTTGGGTCTGATCAGAGGCGACTTCGAGCGCAGTTGGGTCTGATCAGAGGCGAATTCGAGCGCACTTGGGTCTGATCATAACCTCTTCGAGCGCACTTTTGTCTGATCAGAGGCGACTTCGAGCGCAATTGGATCTGATCATAATCTTTTCGAGCGCACTTGGGTCTGATCAGAGGCGACTTCGAGCGCAATTGGGTCTGATCAGAGGCGAATTCGAGCACACTTGGGTCTGATCAGAGGTCTAATATTTTTATTCAAATTCATCGCAAATCTTTTATTTTATAGCTAATTTTGCAGTAAAATCTCAACCAACGCGTGTGTAAGTTTTGTGTGTGCGTTTATGGGGTAACCGGTTTGTCTGTGTCCGTTTGTCTGTGTCTGTCTGTTTCTGTGTGTATGTGTGTGTGAGTGTCTGTGTGTGAGAGAGTGTGTTGTGGGTGGGGGTCAAGCGATGGGGTTAGGGTTGAGTAGAAGGCTGATGAGAGGAGAGTGGACAATTTAAGTGTTGTGGTTAAAGGACGGGAGTGCTGACGATTGCGATTTTGAGTGTTTTTAATCAGTGTGGTCAGCTGGGGAGATGGTCTCGACTGAGTCTGATCAGAGGCTACTTGGGTCTGAAATTGGGTCTGATCATAGTCTGATTAAGGTCTGGGCAATGGTCTGAATTTGAGTTTGGACAGTGGTCTGGAGATGGTCTGATCAGAACTCTTTCGGTCTGGAAAGTCTGATCAGAACTCATTCAGTCTAGAAAGTCTGATCAGAGATAATTTTGGTCTGGAAAGTCTGATCAGAGATAATTTTGGTCTGGAAAGTCTGATCAGAGATAATTTTGGTCTGGAAAGTCTGATCAGAAGAAAATTTGGGTCTGGACCTCAACCTGGGTCTTTTATACATGAATTTGTACAGTCAAACAAGATAACGTACAAAATCAGATGGCTTTTTATGATTACACTGCCAATCTCAGCAATGCAAATTTGAGTTACAGACAAGATTGTTTGGATAATTACGATCCAAAGACATCAATAAAGAAAACTTGTTTAATAATTAGGAAAAAACGTTTTGGCGAACTATTAATTTCTATCATCAAAAACGCTGGCACAATTTATATGTTCTAAAAACAGTATCAGAAATGAGCAAAGAACAGCCTAAGAGCCACTAAATATCACAAACAGTAAACGATGAGAAAACAATTTTCAAATCTATCAAATGCGGCGATTTGTCCTGATTTGTCACTGGGTAGACAATATCCCTAACTCCTTGCTCATAAATAATCAAAAGAGGTCAGTCAGCAAGGATGATTAAATTTGCTGAGTTTAAATTTCGCCATTTTACGAGACTCAAGTAGATCACCTGATGAACCTAAAAAATTGTTTGCTCGCCAAAATTTTGAGTTTTTCCTCAGTTGAAGAGAGTTTTATGTAAAATCAATTTATTTCCGTTGGGTTTTCACATAACCAGTTGATTTTATTTGAGATTCAAGTTGATGAATTGCACGTATATTCAAAATCATTTTTTAAAAAGTCTGGAAATTAATTTAAACATTTTTTATTGTTAAATATTTTTTTCAGAGATAAGTTCCGTTTTATGAAATGAATGCCTTATTACAGACAAGTTTTACAGAGGCAAGATTTGAAGTATCAGATTAGTTTTTTGATAATCAGTCACAAAACCTCAAACTTTGTGGATCATAAGAATCAGAAACTGTTATTTCCTCGTTTTCTGAGAAAATTTCTAATTACGGTGCTCTTCATATGTTTTCAATTGTAGAACTTAATATATGTTTCGCGAGCTTGTTGCGCTGAGTTTATGGTTGAACATTTTTTTTTTCATAAATGTGAAATAGATTTTTCAATTGTCGCATAATTTATCGTAAAAGTCAATTTCCAAAGGACTCGTTGAATTATCTATATTTTTCAGTCCCGGTTGTTCGTCTTGTCAATTAATCAGAAGTTAGTATCAGCAGATTTCTAAACATTAGAGGTATTTTTCATTATAGTAAATAAGACAAGGTATGCCGTCTGACTGTATGTTTCAAGAGCATCCTTATTATACCACACTTATTTTTTCAAGGTTGCCTAGAAATTTTACGACTTGGTTTGGAAAAAAAAAATAGTCAACCTGGTTTGTATATTCTTTCCTTAGTTGTGAAATGTTGGAGGAGAGTAGCATAAGACTTACTCATGGTCTATCAGCTGACTTTTATAGCTAATTCATTAAACAATATGAAGAATAATCTTAAATATCGTGCTGTAGCTGATGCTTTTTTTAAATGGAGCCAATTGAATGCTTCTGGACTCATAAAGAACAATTATTTTTCTGGTTTATACATAAGCAGAACTATTTTCAAATACTTTAATTCCAGAAGTTATTAAATTGATTTTTAGCACAAAATGCACCTACTTCTTAGCAACACGTGAAAGTATACGGGTTAAGACGAAACATTTTATAAAATTCAATTCACCGTCTTCGATTTTATTGAGAATTAGAGATATTTTACAGAACTCTGGCTTTGAGTTTGATGTTCGTAGATACATAAACATGAAAGCATGATGTTTTTTGGTACCACATAAAAGCAAAATCTAATTTCTCTTAGTCTATGTTTATTTTCCAATTGGCTGTACACCTGTGACCTCACCAGGTGTGAACAAATAATCTCTTGTTGTTTTGAAGGTAACGACTCCAAAACAATCCTCTAATCTTTCTAATCTTAGTGGTTCTAAGGTGCGCATACAGGTCCCAATTCAATGTGTTTTTTGATGCTCGGTGCCAGACACAGTATTTTTCAAGCCGCACGTGAACAAGTTTTCAACTTGAAAAGCCACCCTATATTATTTGTAGTGCTTTAAAAGCTACCAAATTTTAACTCCAATTTTTTGTTTTCTTCACTTGAAATTATTCGATTTTCTGTAAGTATTTTCCATATTTTCGTCCCATTCAATAATTGAATCTTTGATGACATATGGCTTAAGAGCGCTTACGAAAATTGTGCGAACTAATTCAAAGATCAAGTCCATATTGCGAGCCATCCAAAAAAAGCTAAAATCTTTTTTCTTTTCTATAAAAAAATTGTTTTGAACATGGCTACATATAGCTAACAGTTGAATTCGAAAAGTTATCGAAAAGAAAAGAGATGTACTTAATTTTTCCTTGAGAGATTCCATTCAATTTAGAAACAGATGCGCTGTTCTTTTTTGAGAAAATTTAAATGGAAAAATGATGGATCAAATAGTTCAACTCAAAATCTGATTCATTAGAAGTTTCTCTTATCATTTTTTTTCTATCTTGTTACCTTGAATCTTAATTCATTGCTGTTCAACAAAAACAAGATCATTTAAGATTTTATAAGAAAACAAAATTTATTAAACTTTTAGTTGTTCGGATAAAAAATTGTGTCAACTAAAATATCTTTGCTAATAAAGATAGATAATTTTTGATAAATTATTACAATTTTGATTCACTTCTTATCCAGCAGGTCAACAGTTTATGAATTAAAGGACTCAATTAAAAATTGAATTTAAATTTACTGCTTCTTAACTGACTTGAAAATCATTACTTGGTTAACAGTGATACTTTAAACTAGTTGATTGATTAGATTTTGATTGCATATTACGCATTCGGCTCTGAAAAGTAAAAATTTTCTTTCAAACTTATTAACGCTAGTAGATGTACATTGAAACAAGGTATTTTTTTCTTCTTATTTTCACCCCTAATCAAATCAGTTAACCAAACCCCCACCCCCACGTAATTTAATAGCATCTCTTCTCACAACTGTATCATTTAACCCCGCAAACCTGTCACGCCAAAAACTCTTTCCGTACAAATACTCAATACCAATCGTTATTTGAACCAAGAACCATTACGTGGAAGAACGTTCACTTTTATCGACTAAATTTACTGGCAAAAGTCAGTGCGTGGAAAATAGTAAAAGTATGGCAAACTATCTAACATATCTCAAACTTGCAGATATATTTCACTCTTGTCCGCAATGACCATTACGATGCCCATGTCCGAAAACGCAAACTTCAATGAATTTTGAGTTTTGTAGAATCAAAACTATTTTGAGGATGTAATTAGCTTAAAATTATATTGCCCAAATTGTATTAGTAATTACTTGACACCAAATTCAAAAAATTAATTTTTTATTGTGAACAATGCTATGGGTATTTCGAAAACAACTAATTGTTTTCTTAATCCTAGCAAGATGGCTCGGTAACTCCGTGTACAGCACAGCGTGTTCCAACATACCTCTCCACTCTCATGGTTGCAAAACGACCGATAGTTTTTGTCAGGAAACCGTTGGGAGTATCCGAAAGCAACTTATTTGCACAGGAGAAAACAGACAATAACAAAAACTTTTTAACAAAATCTAGAAACCAAAAAGAGTACATTTTAAAAGCAAAAAACATAGACAAACCTTGAGAACAAACACACACGCCCTTTTCTTTTTCAAAAACTATCTTTTTGCCAAGTTACCTTTACTCATGGTTCACCACCGTTCTTATAAATTTTTTTGTTTTTTTCTGAATTAATCAGTGTGGATTTTTTGAGGGAAATCAATCGACAATTACAATTTTGGCACTAAACTTCAAAATGAAATTTGTTGATTTTTTTTGAAAGGTTTTGTCATTTTTGATATTTCATGAGCATAATGAATTTTTTTTCTAAAAAAGCTTGCAAATGTGTTACTACAGGAACTTAAACAAAAAATTTTGGATCTAAACATAATTGAAAGAGCAAATATAACAAAAAGAGTATTGTTTCGGACTTTTTTCTTGATTTCTTAGAGTTTTTGCACTCTAAGTCTATATGTGTCTAACAATTGTAGAAACTAATTCTGACAGACTAATTGTCTATTTCTCTCCTGAACACACTTTACAAATACACCCACGCACATTTTTGCACCCGCAGAAGCGCGTACAAAAACAACCTTAGACACAAAAATACACACGCCGTCATTAAAGAACCGTTTTTTAGTTTTTTTTTTTCGTTTTTGTAATTAATCTTTAAGTTTCATCAGTGTTCAGTTAAGTTTTGTTTGCTTTATCTGGAAAATTAGGAGTCAAGTCTTTCTGGCAATTGTTTTTGTAGTTGTAACATTGACAGTGAAAAATGAAATTAAAATTTTAAAAAATTTTCCAAAAATTAGATATTAATTTTGACAAGTTTTTTTTTGAGAAAATTGTTATAGGTCATGGGCGTTATGGACATTTTTATCAATTTCAAAACCTAATAAACATTTTCCTAGCAAAATATTGTAGGCACAAGTTTAGTTCCAAACATTTTTAAAATCGCAATGTCTAGCAAAAATTAATTGTTGCTTTTTTTTAGAGTTTTTACAGCTAAAGTTTTTACAGTTAAAGTCTTTTCACAGTTTTTGCCTTATGCCTGTTCTTGTGTCTAACAAAAAAGGAACGTTGAAAATTTTTCTTTAAAGCTAGTATTAGGTATCATTGATGAAAATGTGTCATCAGTATATTTTATGTTTTAGCTTTTTTTGAGAGTTTTTCTTTAAGAAGAAGTAAAAAATTATAAAAATTTTTATGTAACAGAAAGAGAAAGGAACCTTTTCGTCTTTCAACGATACTATTTGCTTTTTATAAGAGCTTTCAAAATCAAAAATAAATTCATTTTTAGATTTCAGAAACGCCCACATTATACAAAATGTCAATGGATCAGCAATTCCGAAAAACAGAGAAATAAAAAAAATAATTGTCTACTTTTTTGAAAAAAAAATTAGCGTGCCAAAAAAAACTTAAGATTTTTAACCTGCCAATCAATAAACCCTCCCAATAAGAAACTGTTCTATAGTGCATTCTCAGACAATATATGGACTAGAAATAAAAAAGATAAGAAAATTTCTAAAGTTACTGTTCAATATTATAACTTGTTGCTTTTGGTGTTCATTACATGAAACTGGTTTGCCTACGTCTCCGCTGTTTTTAGAAAATTCAAATTGTTAGTTTTGATGAATTAAGAGGATTTTGGAGAACAAACATTATTGTTCTGGAGATCTGCCGATTTGGAAAAAATCTGTTAGTTAGATTGAAAAATTTGCTTAAGCACGAGTTTCAATCAGGAGGGAACAGAGAGATTTAATTTATTTTAAAAAAGCTAAGTAAAAAAATGAGTCCATAATAATTTTGGTCAAATTTTTCAAAACGTTAATTGTTAGACTTGAAGCAGTGAATAATTTACAGTGACAATCAAAACTATACTTAGTCTATTGAATATTACTTCAAAGTTCTTCTTTTTTCATCTCAAGTTTCAACGCGATCTGTCACCCCTTACGATTGATTTTTTTTTACATTTTTAAGGGTTCCCTCGAAAACTTAAGTGGTCTCGTTTTTTGAATTTTTTTGTGGTTAAAAAACACTGAAACCAAAAAAAATAATGTTTTTTTGCACAATAATGCGTAAACAAAAATTGAATATTCGACAAAGGAAAAAAAGCCAGCCTCCAATGTATTATCCTCAAAATTATTAGAAAAAGTTGCAACAATTAATATCGATGAGGACACTCTTTAAATTAACCACCAATAATGTTTGCTCCCATTGTGGTAATAAAAAGAATATGTCCGTGGGAAAGGGGTACATTAAAGCAAATTTCAACTATCTTGGCCCAATCAAACTGTTTCGAAACATGCATACAACTGTAATATTAAAACATTGGTCGTGAGTGAGGCCAACAAAATTAAGTATGTTGTCTTTCCTATGTTATCTAAATTTTACAAAAACTCATAACTCGTCACTTAGACTACAGTGAAAGAAACTTTAATGACAATTAATTGCAGAAAAATACCTCTCATTACTTATAATTGATTTTGAAAACAATTTTTGTGAAGATTCTTTTGCTAAAAATTGTGGACCTTTTTACACATTTTTTTCAAAATGCCTGAGGAAGTTTACAATAATAATAATAATTGTTCTCAGAGTTCAAAAGATATATCCAAAGTTCGTATATTAACATCGAAACAGAAAAAAGTCAGCCTGTGATGCCACTAAAAGGCCATGAAGGCATATTTTCGATTGTCTCAATCGGAGTAGAAATGACTGCGGTGGATGCGGATGAAGAACAACAATGATGACAGCTGCCGAATAATACAGAGTTTGGAAGTATCGACTAAGTTTGGAAAATACGGTAAAAAGCATTTTACCATCTGCCTGATTTTAAGCCTTACACACAAATCGTCAGATTTACTTTTGAGTCGGCAAGGTATCCGAGATCTCACTCAAGTTTTCAACAAATTCAGAATCTCATCTTAGCAAATTAAGTACTTTGGGCCTGAAATTGAGTTTGTGTTCTTTTTTTTCTAGTTGTTTTCGTAATATCACAGAAGTGTAGCTCTGATCCTTTGTTAAAGAGCAAGTTTTTCCTGACTGATCAAAATTATGTATTAAAAAATCCTGTTGAAGGTCAAATTCCATTGATAGTCAAAATACTTAAAAATTTTTATTATTCCGTATTATAGGGAACACAAAAATGTTATCATTTGGTACAAACACAGCTAGTTTTTTGAAGCTAAAATTTTAGTGAGTCAGGTTATCAAGATTCCTATTTTGATGCAACATTCTGTTTTGCCATGTTCTCAATAACTAGTTTTTCTAGCAATTTGCTACCCCTTTTTGTGTTAATGCAAACTATCTTTGTTTTTACCAATGTTCAAGGTGAGGCGATTCTTTTTGAACCAAATTGAAAATTTATCAAGATTTTTTTTGGCACGGACAGTTTTTGTTTTTGTGATCTTCTTGGTGTATAAAACAGTGCAATTCGCTTACAAATTAGTTCAAGTTCCCGTTGTACCCAAACCAGTGTAGTTTATACGGTTAACAAATAACAAAGGTACAGAGTCCGAACCTTGAGAAACAACAATTCTAATATTCTTTTCCTGCGTCTTCTTTCCCAATCTGTAGAGTTTGTAGCACTCTATTATTGAGAAAAATTTGTTGTAGGTTTAAAATCAGCCAATTTCCACCCTAATTTGAATATTATTTTGAAAAAAAAATGATATTCGTCTTTTTTTTTCGCTTTTTTAAGGTCAAAGAACGTGCATGATGTTTCCATGTTTTTATTGCCTGTTCGATCTCAACCCTTCAACAAGTGTTACGAATCAATTCTACTTCGTTGGTCTCTGAACCCGAAATGATTTTTGATCAACCTATTTTCTTCGTTCAGGAAGAAGCCCATTCGGCTGTATCATAAGTTCTTTGAATTTTTCCCAATATCTTGTGGGATAGATTTTGATCGGTAACTAGCTGGCTCAGTTTTGTGTCCGTCCTTGAAAACTGGAATTATTTTTTCTATTTTTAAGCCTTTGTACCATACCATCATGCATTAGTTTAGAAATTTGTTCCAATAGAGGAAATACTTTAGAGGCAATGTTTTTTGGTCGATAGTTTTTAAAATTAAAGAGAGTATTTCTTTTTTAATTGGCTGAGAATTTTGTTCATATCAGATGTTGTTGCTTTACAGAAAATTCTGCTACGTCGAAATTTGTTGTTGAGGTAGATTAAGCGACATAGTCAAAATTGAATGCCAATTTTTCAACTATTTCAGAGAAAAACTAAAAAACATCCCTTATCATTCAGGTTTGCTTGTGAAAGACACGTTTTTTTTCTTTTAACCCACATGACAGCTTTCTAGCTACCTCTAACAAGGTTGTCTTACTGCCGCTGCTGGCAGTTTTTGTTTTTCATTTCGATGACACGGTCTCATTTTTATCCTTATTTACTCTCTTTTAGCGCTTACCATACCTCTATTTGGTTCTATCAAATTTTTCCATGAAAATTGTTTTAGGTAACTTTTGAAAGAAGCATTTTTCAAATTGAGTTTTGAAATCAACTGTTACATTTATTAGCTGAAAACTTTTTTTCAGGCACAATCTGATAATTTTTCCTAATTAGAAATTCCTGTAACTCTTTAAAAAGTAATTTTTTTACTGTTTATGCCAACTGCTAATACTTTTCCAATTTAATAATCGACATTTGTTGTTAGTATTTCAATGCTTTTCGGGTTCCGCGATTCTGACCAAATGCATGAACTTTAACATTCTTTCTTATATCCACGGCATCTGTTTCCGATATCTACAACTCAACGCAGTAGTGATCACTAACCGCATTTGTTTGACGTTTTGTAGGGAACAGAATTTTGTAAAATGCGTTTTGTCTGCCGAGTGGCTGTTTAAGGTCAGCCATTGGAAGTCCATTTGTTTGCATTTTGAAGTTAGATGCTTCAATTTGTTTCCTTTATTGAGGACGTTTTCATTAAAATAGCCATATTAAAGTTACCGCTTTATTTCTGGATTCACACCAATTACATCACAAAAATTTCCCAATATATGAAAAGTTTTCTTTATAGAGTCGCTTGGGTATAAAAATGCAGCTTATTATGGCCACAAAATTTCTATGGTTGATAAATTTGGAGATAACCTGGACATTATTTTGTCTCCCATTTTCCAGATCTCTTGCTTTAGCGTAATACTTTACATAAATACTAACAAAACCGTCTCTTTCATTCTCTTCAGAGCTTATGTTGGTTACTATAGCTCATGGAAGCGAATGATTTGTGTTTGGTGCTCACAAAGTTTTTGAATTGATTATAGTTTTTGGACAGAGATCTAATAATTTGAAGTAGAAAACAAGTACTAAACCGATATTTTTCCACAGAAAAAAAATTAAATTGTGTTTACATCAAAACATAGCTAGGTTTCTCTTATTGAAATTTAATCTTTTTTGTCGTCGCACATTGATAAAACACAAAAGTACAAACCATTTTTTTTCATTAAAATAATAAATTATTGAAAAAAAGATCGAATCGAAATAAAAATACATCGACAGTTTAGACATAACTATCAATTTGCATCTGAACCTGCAAAATTCACCGAGCCAAAAACTGTGTTTTTCTGTCAGTTCAAGTATTTTTGTCGCTGTTCTCTGCCTACCAATATATAATTGTTGCCGACAACAAAAACCCAAATAACCCAAATTTACAAATGTGTTTCTTCTGGCGCGTATCAAACAGTTTTAATGTTTTGCGAATAAAATTGTGTTAGATGATATGGTTTGTTGAAGTACTCAGAATTTGGTATCAATTGTAGACCCTGCCAGTTTTTTTTTTAAAGAGAAAACTTTGATTCCACCTGCTTCTCAAAAATCTATGATTGGAGATTTTGTTAGATAGGATTTTCTAATGAAAATCTTATCTAACAAAACTTGTGTGTCACTTTGTTCGGCCTTTTTGTTCTGACCGCTGAACGCAACTATAATCACATTTGTTTGGAAAAATTATTCATATTCGGGTTGTTTAATTGCCGTGTAGAAACTACTTACCCGTAAATTAAGCACATTCCACATTGGGCGCCAAAAGACGAGGATGTGCCATTAACATTCTTTGTAACTAGTTTTTTGGTACCGTAGACGCTCGTAATATAGAGACCTGAAAATTTTGGTCTCTCAGTTTCCACTGAAACATTTTTCCTGTATGAAGTTTTATGAGTAGAGTTTTCCATAAATACCGGGAACTTTTTTCAGATTTTTGCTCCCTATTTATTAAAACATTTTTTTGCATAAAGGTTCATGCAAAGATTTTCTGAAATGTTCTTTGTTCAGACCTTTTCTTTTGTGAAAGTTCTATGACCACAGCTTTTCATCGAAGCCACAATAAGCTGTAACTTTATGTTTTATGTAGTCAAACCCCTCTGCTTTTGTCACTACAGAAAATTTTCAGAGAATTTCTTAAATTTTAGAGAGGAAAGAATTGAAAAGACAGAAAATGGGCAACAAAGGTACAATTCGGAAGGTGTTGAGCATCGTGGCAATAATTGGACAGTTGGGGTTCTTTCTGTTCTCATTCTTCTTCTACTGGCCAGCCATGTGGTATTTTGACGGGGGAATATTCGAGACAGTGGGGGGCATTTACCAGTACTGCACAAAGGTCAAAGTGGTGGATGAGTGGACGTGTCATGACGTGGATGAAGATGTGGCGTAAGTACAATAGTTGAGGCCTCAAACAGTGAACAAAAAAGAAAATGGGCGGTTCCCGGGTCAAGGTTTTGTCACAAAAGTAATGTAAGATTAGCGGTGAACAGCGGTGATAATTTTTTTTACCGCAAAGCGCCCGCATCTTTTAGTTGAATACAATGAAAGCGGTGAAAGCGTTGAATACAATGAAAGCGGTGAATTTTTGTAAAATTTGCAGTTTTTAGCGGTGAAAAAAATTTTTCACCGCATTCACCGGATTTCTTACAAAAAAGAAACGGGCGTACAGGGAGTTCGAACCATTCACCTGCTGAATGTCATCCACTTTTAATTCCGTTGCTCCATCTGTCACTTACTTCAATGATGTTTCCTGTGAATTTAAAATAAAAGTTGAAATTAGCGGTGAATAATTGTCAGGTGAAATTTTTTTCACCGCATTCTTGTGATAGCGTTGAAGAATTTTTTTCACCGCATCCTGCTGAGAGCGTTGAAAGATTTTTTTCACCGCATTCTTGTGGTCGCAGTGAATTTTTTTTTCACCGCTTAAGCGGTAAAAAAATTCACCGCTTAAACATTTTTTTTTGTCACCGCATTCATCGCATTGAGTGCAAATCTTTCATTTTTATTAAAATTCACCGCAAATCTTACATCTTTTAGCAATTTTTAGCGGTGAAACCTCGACCCGGGTTGCAATTGCGTATGTGTCTGTATTTTTGTGTGTATGTGTGTGGTTGTGTATGTGAGTGTGTTTGTGTGTGTGTGTGTATGGTTGTGCTTGTGTGTGTGTGTTTGTGTGTCTGTGTGTGTGTGTGTGCGTGTTTGTGCGCGTGTGTGTGTGTGCGTGTGTGCGTGCGCGCGTGGCGTGTGTGTGTTTGCGTGTGCGCGTGGTGTTTGTGTGTGCGTGCGTGCGTGGGAAGGGGGTTTGGGGTTCTATATGTGCGTGTATGTTCATGATCAAGCATTCTCATCAAATCCCAATGCAATATCAATCGACCAGAATGATCGCACGCATGTTGATAGGAAGAACCAGAGGAGAGCCCTGTTGGAGACCGAATGATTAATTTGTTAGAACTTACAAGCTTCTTGCAAAAGGTGATTAACTTGTAAGAATTTGCAAGTTTCTTGCAAAAGATGGCTAATTTGTAAGAACTTGCAAGTCCAAGGGTTAACTTGTAAGAATTTGAAAGTTGCATTGTAAACTTGTAAGAGGTTGCAAGTCGAACGCCTAACTTGTAAGTTTCTTTCAAGTTTGTTCCGGTTGAGTTCGACTCTTATAGTTTAGTTCAATTTAACACTCAGTCATTTATCGTAGAAAGCGCGTGAGAGTCAGTTGCTCAATTTGGAAAATATATTTCAATGCAATCTAAGTCGATAAAACATTTACCTCTCAATTTTATCAACTCAAGAGCTCCTTTTGCAATTCAATTGATGAACAGAAAGTGTTAATTGCTTTTTTGAAAGTGTTCCTACAGTTTTATACCATTTATTACCAATTTTTATTTTCTAATTTTAATTCGCACTTTTACAGATTTTATATTTTGCGACAATATAGGCAGAAAAGTTATCTGGTAACAAATTTTATACGAAGAACTTATGTAAGAAATTATGTAAGTCAAATGTTTAGTTGTAAGAACTTTGCGAGTCGAATGATTAACTTGTAAGAACTTGTAAGTTGAATGATTAACTTGCAAGAACTTGCAAGTTTCTGAAGAAAATATACAAGGCAATGCATCGCCTTGTAAGTTTCTGCCAGAAACTTGCAAGTTCTTACAAGTTAACCATTCGGCCTCGAACCGGGAGGGGAGGGGGGGCGAATATTTGTAATGATTGCAGTGGTCGGATTTATTTTTAAATTTATCGGAATTTTGAAAGTAAACATGTGTCTGAATTTCGGTTAGATTTTTGGAGTAGGGCTCTTTTTGTTTAGTGATTCATGGGATCACTCGTGGGGTGCATATATAGCCATGAGGGCTTTTGTATCTCTGGCTCACCTGGTCGGGTTAATCACCATCATCCTTTTCTACGTGCATCTCTGCGTCAAGGTTTGTTCCTAAAATTCTTAAATTTAAGCAGTGCACTTTGCCATTTCTAGGCAACCATTTTAGGAAACTTCCACAATTAACTCTAGGCAACAACGATGTTTCTGTTTTCTTTTCCAGATATTTTGACTGATCTCAAACATCAGTTTTTTTGTTTTGATATTTAAGAGTTTTTTCGAGGACTTCCTCAACACTGCCTTTGAGATCAGGTAAAGTCTGCAAAATAATTAAAAGAAACGTTAATAGAATCTGAAAATAAATAATTCGCTTAAATAAAGCAAATTAAAAAAATAAAAAATACACTTGTCAACATTTAAAGTGAGACGAGCCAAAAATCATCAAAGTAACAAATTTCGATCACTCGAAAAAAATAACCAAAACGAAATGTTTATCAATTGAAGGCATTTTCCGCTTTTCAAACTCTATTTTTTCTTTTCATTGTTCTGTTTCAGCGTTTCATCTGTTACGCCTCTATTCTTCTTTCACCCCAATTTCAATCATTTATATGATTGATACTGTTAACAATTTGATTCATTAAACTGTTTATTTGCTGTGTTTATGACCATAGTTAGGATAGCCTCGTTAATAGACAACTAAATTGTATTTCTAAAAAATAACAATCGTACTATCTTGATTCGACCATGCCTCAGCGACTTAAGAGACTTGATATAAACCTATCGCAACCGAACATGGGATTAACTTATCAACTTAACTGCCACAAATAAAGCTTCTAATGCCGACTGTTAATTGACAGGGTGAAATGATACACTGTTAAGATATGTGGGTTAAACAAATCGGGGTGAACAGAAATAGAACCGTAGAAAAAAAAAGGATTAAAATCCCATATAACAAACAACATTGGCTTTGGCGATATAACAAACAAAATGTTGTAGCAGTTTGTCGATTTAATTTTTTTCATACGTTTTTTGATAGGTTTTCCTTTTTTGAAAAAAAATATTGTAGAAATTGGAATTGTTGACTTGCTTTGTTTATTTGCAGAACAAGATTGTGGGTTTTGTGAACGCAATGTGCGCAGCTGTGCAATGGTTATTCATTTTGATCGCAGTTGCCATAGCAACCGGAACATTTGACGAAATCGGAGCAGTAGACGCAGACCCCGCCTACGCTTTAATCCTTGCATGGTTGTCCTGGATCGGATGTTTCGGAATCATCGCCCTCTCTGTCGCTATTCTTTTCGTAATTATCAAAGATGACTGAAAACTGAGCGAATGATTCATGTTATTTTTATATGATTTTTGAGATCTTTTCCGTTTGTACCCCCCCCCCCCGCGCCCACAATCATGGTAATCATATAATAAGGGGGGATAAATGTTTGTGGGCGGAGGACTATAATGAGAAAGACCCATTTCGACTTTGCCCAAAATAGATGGAAGGGCTTCCTGCAAAAATATTGGGGGGGGGGGGGGTGAACTATCTCTAAAATAAGGGTTTGGGAGGTGAGGCGTTCTTTGGGTCTTTGGGGAGGGGGCGAGTAAAATCAGATCTAAACTCTTTTTTAATGTCTGTCTTAGTTTCTTGATGTTCTCTTCTTTCTGTTACCAACCAAATTTGATGATTTTTATTGTTGTTCTGATTGTCTGACTTTTTCGTAGATTTTAGATGATAAAATTGCTGTAAATTTGATCTTTTCCTTTTGCCGTTTGTACCCCCCCCCTCCCAGTTACGCACCCCCAGTTACAGAGCACGTGCCATAACACAGTAAATCACTTTGTAGAAATATAACAATTGAACATGCGCTCGAGAGTGCAAATAATATGCACCCATTAAGCTTGGGCGGAGGGCTTTTTTTTGGGGGGGGGGGGGGGGGGTGGCAAACAGGAAATATCCGATGATACAATTGCTCTGTGCAATAGCAAAAGCACTTGAGTGATACGATAGAATCGTCTTCTACTTTTATTTTGTAATAAAATTCTGTAAAAAGTCCGCATATCAATTAAATGTTTCTTGATCGAAACTCTAACTCTTCTTATCTTCCTGAACCTGAATCGTTTCCATTTGTCCTCGTCCCCCTCCCCCCCCCCCCAGTACGTTATGCACCCCAAGTACTTACGGAGCACGTGTAATTGCATAGTAAACTATTATGTAAAAATCTGACACGTGTGCTTGGAGGTTGCAAGTAAAATCGTCCAAGTAAGCTTGGGGGGGGGGGGGGGGGGGGGGGCGAATGAAAATTTTAAAATTATCGTTTTAAAGACATTTGTGGCCTCCGATTCAAACTGCAACTAGAACGTGAAGACTTAAGAACAAGTATCTTAAAATTTTAGTTGTGATCAAAGACGTCGAGCACTTCTTTTGACCTCAGACATAGTTGATTATTGACATATTCTCCTCGAAACACCACAGAGCCGGTAACCGAATGACAGTTGATGTATGACTAAAAGAGGCTAAATTAGGCCAAAATAATCACTATATATCACTATATATCACTATCATCTTAATATATCACTATTAGGCCTATATATCACTTACCTAAAATAGGCCAAATTGGGAATGAAAAAAGCAATTTTTTTAAAAGTATTTTTAAATCAACTGTACAATGATGAAATCTTTGTTCATAACCTATCATTGATATTAATATCAGTTTTCATCAGTCCAGTTCGAATCAGCTGTCTCTACTTTTTAGAAAAATCAGTGAGGTATTTCTTCTGTTCTCACTCCCAAAATTTCTCCGCCACTGGTTTCGGACCCATCTCTTCGAAGTAATATTCGCCAACCCCCATTTTTACTTATTATATAAAAAATATATCTTAATAAGCTTATGAAAGAGGCATTGATTTGTACCGGTTTTGAGGTGATGTCTTAAGAAAACAAATGATATGAGCCTAGAATTCACGATACTCACTTTTTTATAGCAAGCAAAAAAATAGTCAACCATTTCGAGAAAAACCATTTCCCACACAAAAAAGTCTAACTTAAAAGATGAAGATAACAATTTAGGTTTGCCATTCTCATAATTGTTATACCCAAGTACGACAGATTGTTCCAATCGAGTCGTGAATGCTTATAGTCCAAATCAGTTTCGGCAGTTGCGCCACAAATGGCAATTCACTGATTACAATTAGATTTTCTAATTGTCAGCTTAGTGAATCGCGGTGCGATTGGCACTATTCTATTCAACTGAGTCCAATTGAAAAGCGGATTATTAGATTTAAATTAGAACTGATTTTCATCAGTGCAAATGAGAGAGTGATTAAAATAAGTACAATTTAGGAAAGAAAGTTTTGTTCATAACATAATCACAAGACAGGAAGGAACTGCAAGATTTGTTTATAAGTTGAACAGACAATTTCCTGCACAAACAGCATGAACAGACAGGAAGTGATGAAGATTTAAATGAACTGAAACTAATCTCAATAACACAAGCACTTGCCCTTCAAATGGGTAAAACTGAACTAAAAACGGCTATGGATATATGATGATTTATCCATACCGTATGACATTTCCCCTTGTTGGGAAAAAGAAAATAATATATAAAATCAGAAAATTTATAAGTATTCACCGGTTACATAAATAATAAAATATTAAAAATTATTTAAAATTTAAAGAGTTCATAAAGTTTCAATGAGTTTTTAATCGGATTCTGAGTTTTCTTCATTTTCTGCTTGCAAGACCGTTATTTCTCTTGGTAGATGTGGGTTTGGGTCTTCTGTCCACCTTTCGTTAGGGTTTCGTGGCGAAACCTGTCCAATAAAGTCAGTATTAGAGTCAGGGATTTCCGTTGAGTATCCTTCTGTATTTCTAATTTTCTCCATTAACGACTGTGATTACTTCTTTTGTTTAAGAGTCCTTTTGCTCTTTCTCACGGACGACGTATCAGAGTCAGATGTGTCGCTTATAGTTAGCTGTCGTTTGCTTGTTTTTCTTAAAATTTGAGTGGTTATTTGCGGAATGGTCATTTGTACCGCGGATGGCCCTGCTTCTTTTGGATTAGGTGGTGGCGGCGCAATTGGAACAGATGGGCTGAAATTTAGTATTTGAGTAAGGTCAGGTCTATTGGTGAAAGCTTCGTCATGTTTGGGATTTCATTTCAGAATTCTCATTTTTAGAGAGTGTGCCACGTTACTAGCTGAAGAGATATAAGATCTTCCTGAAGATACCACACTAATGTCATCAGCCTGTTTTCTTTCTCTCTTGATCTTTTTGTCCCCGGTGTTTTTTCTTATTAGGTCTGTTCTATGTTTGTTGATTTTCTGCTCGACCGTTTTTTCGGATATCTTATTTGGTCTTCTCTCTCTATGTACTGTGTAAGTTCTGTATCGCGTTCTGCTTTGGTGCCAAACTTCGCGATATCCGAATTTTGGACCCGAACCTCTTGACGATTTGGCTCCTTGACAACGCTCGTCGTTGGGCTGATTTTGCACACCGTGCTTCCGGGAGCAAGCACTTCACACAGTCCATCAAGGTTCTTCTTTTGTCGCTGGCTTTGGTTTAGTTTTCTGGCTAATTTTACTTGGATGCTTCTTTCCGAACACGGAATTGGCCTCGAAACTCCTTCTGATTTGATCAATCGTTGCTCTTCATCTTTCATTTTCTGTTCTTTTCTTGTGCGGGCATTTGCGGCTCAGATGACTTTCTCGATCTCAGTGTCCGAACATAGGGCTGTATCTGCCCATTGTTCCTCCGTTAAATACGCACAGCCTGGTATCATGTCTTCATCTAAATAATGTTTAAATATTTTATTGTAATTTAAATTTTTGTTATTAGATTTAGTGGTAATATTAGAAAAAGGTGTATTACATTTTCTACCAAAATGTGCTTCGAATGGTGTGATGTCTATTGTTTTTTGTTTTGAAATTCTCAGTCGTTGTATATTTGCATATAGTGAATGTTCTAAGCTAAAATTTTTGTTTAGTTGTCATTTTATGCAAGATAATTGTCGTTTAATTGTTTGAATAAGGCGTTCTACTAGACCAATTGCTCTATGGTCGTTTGCTGGTGCAAATATAGGTGTAATGTTATTTTCTGTGCAGAATGTTTCAAACTTTTTTCCTGTAAAACATCTTGATTGATCTAATCTAATTGCTCTAGGTACTCGGTGATTATATATATATTTATATATATATATATATATATATATATATATATATATATTTATTAAGAAATTTGATTATAATTGTACCGGAGGCGTTATTTACAATTTCTGCTGTGGAATATTTTGAGTATCTGTCTACACTTGTAATGAATTACTGTTATATACCTTTTTCATTAATTATTGGTCCACCAAAATCGTTTTGCATTTCGTCATTCGGTTCGACGCATTTTGGTAAAGGTGCCGATTTGCGGTGCGGAATCACTGATTTAAGATTCTTACCTATATCCGTGCAAGCTTTGCACTCGCTGGCTTTTGCCAATATATCCCGATGGATGTATGGCCACCAAATGTTCTGCGCAAGTGAAAGCATGGCAAAGCTCACGGGATGTGCCGAATGTATGTCCTCAAGTACTGCGTCCTTTATAGCTTTCGGGGTTGGTATTCGCTCGTCAAGACAGACACAGCCATGCTTTACACTAAGGTCTCGCCAGTAGGAGGAAATGTAGGGACCTATTTCTCGAACCTGCCGGGGTTGTCTCGTATTACGCAGTCTCTCACCTCCTTGAGATTCGCGTCTTTCCCAGTGAGTATAGCCAAGAGTTTTCTGTTAAATATTTTATATAGCGTTTCGGTGAAGTACATGTATATCTGCTTCCTCAATTAAACCGCTTGAAGGGGTCTCGGTATTAGATGGTGTACGAGTGCCGGGTGGAGAAGAAGTTGTATCAGAGAATGTTACTCTCGCTTTCGTTGGGGTAGATTTCGATCGAGTAGCTTTAGTTTTTGGCATTTTGTTGATATGATTGACTGAATTACTTGCGTGAAGTGTTTTGACAGAATTATTCAAGGTTAATGGGGATCTATTTTGGGCAAAAAAACGAACGATTCTTTTGCGAGTGGTTTTGATACTTTGGAATTCGTTTTTTTCGCGCCTAACTTAGCAATTTCAGGTGGATTATTTGACTTAATACAATTAATGGGCTTTATTGGGTATAATTGTTCAGAGTTTTCACATTCTTCACTGTCTGACATTTGCACCTCTCTTGCAGTAATTTTGTTAATAGAATGTGAATTATTCACTTTACAGTTATTTAGTACAAATTATGATTTACTAACTTTAAGGGGTATTTGCGATGCGAATGGAGAATTTAAATGCGGATTAATTGTTGAATTTGAAAGTGTTAATTGCGACACGAATGGTAGTTTCTTTTGAGAAGGTAGTAATTGTGATGCGAGTGGTTTAGTACTAATTTGTTAATTAGTATTTAGTGGTGTAGGCATTTGCGGAGCGAATGACTGTTTTGATTGAAATGTTGGCGAATGTAACTTTATTATGCTATTAAATTTTTTTAATGCGTTCTGTTTAATTTTAATTACATTTTTCATTGAATTGCGAATTTTAGATATTGTAGCTACTACAAAGTATTCGTCATATGTGGATATCTTTTTAGCTCTTGCAAACGGGTTTCTAGACTTGTAGTCGACTAAACCCATTTTTGCTCCCGGCATGTGTTCAATTGTAAAGTTGTACGGAAGTAATCTATCTATCCATCTAGAGAGTCGACTATTGTATGATTTATTCGATCTGTGCTCTTTTAGAATAGACAATAGTGCTCGATGGTCCGTTACTACCGTAACATTTTTTCCATATAGGTAGTACTTGAAATAGTCAATGGACCAGACTATTCCCAATAGTTCTATTTCATTAACACTGTAACGTTCTTCTGTTGAGTTGAGGAACCGTGAGGCAAATGCTATCGGTTTCCAACCTTCGGGTGTATTTTCCTCAAGTGCTGCACCCAATCCAAAACGTGAGGCGTAACATTTAACTCGAACATCGAATTTTGGATTGTAATGGCTATTTTCTGTGCTGTTGGCAATTTTTTCTTTTATTAAATTAAAATGTTTGGTGTGTTCCTTCGTCCAAACAAACTTATAGATTTTTTTAGAAGTGGTCTAAGTGGATGGCATAATTGTGCTAAGTGTGGTATGAACTTACCTATATAATGTACTGACCCGAGAAAGGGTCGAAGGCGTTTGAGTGTTGTTGGTGGTGGTATTGTTAGTATTGCTGCAGTTTTGCTTTCAAATGGTGATATTCCAGTTTGTGTAAATTTATATCGCAATCATTCTATTTCTGTTTTTGCAAAATGGCCTTTTTGGGAGATTTACCCTGAAATTGTCTTCATCTAACTATTTTAGGCATTTTGTAACATATGCCAAATGATCTGTTTCAGTTCCGGTACTAACTATTATGATGTCGTTTAAAAAGCAATAAGTGTTTTGTAAGCCTACTAAAGTGTAGTCCATTGCTTTCCGAAACTCTGCCGGCATGTCAGTAAGACCGTAGAATCCAGTTTTGACTCTATAAGTGCCGGTGGATTCCCCACAGATAATGTTGAAGATACAGTGTTTTGCAGTGTCATGGTGTAGTTTCAATTGACTATATGCATATTTTAGATCTAACGTGGTGAAATATGCCTTTTGGCCATTTTGAGTTTTAGTAAGGTGTTGTGATATTGTATGGATTAACATTTCAATGTTTGGCATTTGATATTTTTTTGTGTATTGCTTTCTTTAGTACTTTAGAGTCTAATGCCAGTTTCATAGATTGATCTTTCTTTACTGTAATTACGATAGGAGATATGAAATGTTGGTCGGAGCAACTATATAATTTTTTTCAATTTGACCTTCATTCTGTAAAAGTTCTAATTCTGCCGTGACTCTAGGTTGTAGATTTATTGGGACGCGCCGACCTTTTTGATGCTTTGCTGTGAACTTTTGATGAAATTTTGATTTCGCTACATTTGTTTTGGACAGACCAATTCTTGATACTAAGTGAGGAAATTGCGCCGCGATTGTCTCTTTAATTTTGCATTCGGAATTATTAATGTTATTAACACATTTACCTTTCTCCGATTGGTGTTGTTGTACTACTGCGAGGCCAAGGCTTGGGAAGAGGTCTCTTCCAATAATGATCTTGTGACCGTCTTCCGCCACTGTCAAAATGGCTTCTCTATCAGTCCAGTTATTGCATGCAACTGTTGTCTCCAGATGTCCCAGAAATTGAATCGGCTCGTTTGAAAATGTTTTGAGATCCCGCTTTCCTTTCTTGATGATCCATTTCGCAGATTGTGTAGTTCGAATTATTTGGTTTGCTAGTGTTTTCGTTATGAGACTAACCGCGCTCCCGGAGTCAAACATAGCGTTTGCTTTTACTTCTCCGAATTGTACTTTGACGTTTAGAGGTTCGAGCTGATTTGCCGAATCGGATGACATTGCCGCCACGTAGTTGTCAGAGTCACTGTCATAATTTGAATCCTATACTTGATCGTATAATTGCTGATAACTAGTTATGTAGTTAACAGATTATTCGTCGTCACTTTTTTCGGGAGACTTATCAATCTGATTGACGTTTGTTTGAGGAGTTTTATTTGTTTGTCCCTGTGATCGTTTTGCCTTTCGACATTTTCTCGCAAAGTGACCAATTATTTCGCAAATTTTACAATTTATTCCATTTGCGGGACAAATCTGTCGATGATTGTGACTCCATCTGAGGCCGCAATTCACACAGATGCTGCTGTATCGGTAGTTTTGGGGCACGGTTGGGTATCGCGTGAAATATTTTTTAAGTTATTGGGTATTCGCGTTGCGATTGCGTGTCTGGTAGTTGTTGATTACATTTGCTGAGTTTGTAGCTGACATTGAATTCTGATTAATCTTTTGCTGGTTTTGTGCTCCCATCTCCATCTGAATTGCTATTTCAAGCGCTTTCGATGGTTCAACTCTTTCTTTTAACAAATCCTTTTGGGTTTCATGATCTATCATTTTTAGTATAAAGGTGTCTCGAATTAGACTCGTTTCCTCACTTCCGAGACTACAGTTTTCGGCTTTTTTGATTAAACGACCGTAGATTCAACGACAGATTCACCTTTCGACCTTTCAAACTTTGGTTAAACGACAGATTCACCTTTCTGTTGTTTACATGAGTAGAAAACAAAGCGGTCGTAGGTTATATTCCTTACTTTTGTAAAAAAAAAAATCCTCCATTGCTTGCCATAGTTCTTTAAATGGTTGTTTTTCTATTTGGAAGTGAGGATGTTTGCTTTTAAAGATACGTCGTCCCTCCGTCCCAATACTCAAATACAACAAAGAGATCGATTTTTGTTCACAGATCCCCCAAGGTTTATCTCCGCATAAGATACCTGTTTCTTCGATTTTTGTGCAGCGATTTTTCCAATTTACCTTGAGTTGTTGGTTTCGGATTTTTCCGACGCTTGTGTATGATTTCCACTGCTTCCTCGTAAGCTGGCTCGGGTGGGTACGTTACCGCTGCTGGTGGATCGTTTAGTAGGTTTTCGAGTTGAATTCCCTCTTTTGCTAGCAAGGATAGCTTCCACTGTTGAGTCCATTTGTCCCACGTCAATGAGGGAGTGGCAGTAGGCTTCTTCCAAAATGCATCTACATGAAGAAGCGTCTTCTTTGATTCAGCTGCTGACTGCGCCATGTTATACCCAAGTACGGCATATTGTTCCAATCGAGTCGCGAATGCTTATAGTCCAAATCAGTTTCGGCAGGTGCGCCACAAATGGCAATCCACTGATTACAATTACATTTTCTAATTGTCAGCTTGGTGAATCGCGGTGCGATCGGCACTATTCTATTCAACTGAGTCCAATTGAAAAGCGGATTATTAGATTTAAATTAGAACTGATTTTCATCAGTGCAAATGAGAGAGTGATTAAAATAAGTACAATTTAGGAAAGAAAATTTTGTTCATAACATAATCACAAGACAGGAAGGAACTGCAAGATTTGTTTCTAAGTTGAACAGACAATTTCCTGCACAAACAGCATGAACAGACAGGAAGTGATGAAGATTTGAATGAACTGAATCTAATCTAAATAACACAAGCACTTGCCCTTCAAATGGGTAAAACTGAACTAAGTACGGTTATGGATATATGATGATTTATCCATATCGTATGACAATAATATTAACAAATGCGGAAAATTTTTCCTACCGAAATCTCAACTAGAAAATTAATGGCAAAGATCATAAAAAAAAGTTTAATCAAAACATGAAAAATATTTATCGTATGCGAAATCACAAAAACATCATGTGACTAATTATCTTGGAACAACAGATTGTGTGTCTTTCTTGACAAACCTTCAATGCTATCGTAACTTTTTAGGAGCTACCAGAAAAATTTATCACTAACGAGAGAATCATCCAGCTTTCATTTTCAAAGTCACGAAACAGCTCATTTAAAATGAAAATAAGAAAAATTTGTTTGAGTTGGCATTGTGCAGATTAATTTTTTTGATAAACTCGCCGCTTCGCTCTAAGTTTGTTCATTTTATATTACCGTTTGTGTACTGATTGGAAATCATCTTAATTACCGTAATTACGGCTAGAAACGCAAATATCAGAGAATCTATACTTTAAAAGAATCTATCTTGATGCACCTCGTGTTGATTAATTTCTTAATACTAAAATTTCTGCTTCGTTCTAGGCGTTTGATTTTAACTTTCAGAGAAAAAAGTCCAAAACAGGTTTTAACGATGTCAATTTACAAAAAAATTGATAAATATCATTGCTATTATTTTTAAAGTTTTCGCTTGGGTTAACATATAACTGAATCTTTCTCTACAAAACTCAAATCTGAGATGTGCATATGTATATTGCTATACAGATAACGTTAGAACATGACAAGGAGAGCAAATGACTGCTTTGATTTTGAATTGAAAATTGGTAATTATTAGAATTTGAGTTGGTTAGTTAGTTGAATTAAGTTGTTAATAGGAAAACTAAGAGTGTCTGCGATTTAAAATTTAAGTTAGAAACTTGAAAAACCCATGCAAAATTTAGCCTTAGTAGGTGATGGGAACAAATTTTTGAGATCTGCAGCTGAGGTAATTTCAAATTTAAAACAGTTAAATACATTGAGGATGGGAAACAAGTACCAGAAATGTCGTTTGCAGCGGCCAAGTTTATTTTACTTTAAATTCTCTAGGTGAACTAACTTTGTTTCTTGGGGCTGCTCAAGAATTTCAGCGAAAAAGAAAAATCATTGCCTGGGTTTTGAGCTTTAGGCCGGCCTGGTTCTTCACTTAATTAGACTAACTAATACTCATGTCAGAACAATTCATTACTCGTTCGTATTAAACGACTTTATCTTTGACTTTTGAATTATTTTGATTGAGGTTAAGAATATCCTAAGTGATAACCTGATCCAATCTCGTACTGAAGTTTGTAAAGCTTAAGTCAGTGTTATTAATATTGCTATTTTCGTATAAGAAAACTCAATTAATTTGAATTCTTTTTCAGCTTTCAGAACCTCGCAACTTCAACTTGACAAAGACTCAAGATGATCAAGAATTCAAATTTAGTCAACTTGAAAACCAAATGATCTCCAAAATAAGTTTCCTCAGGTTCTAAATCTGATAGCAGTTCAATACCTAGATAAAAAAGTTAAAGTAAGTCATATGTAAACACCATCTTTTACATAATCATATCTTGTTCCTGATTGTGTTTACCAAGTAAAATGATTTAGGTCAATATTTACACTTTGAATGTCAAGTAACTGCGCATTTTGGTTTTGTTGACAAACGCACGGATGATTATTACGTAGCACTAGATTCCCTAAAATATGGCATTCGCTCGTAAATAAATATGCAAGAGTTCACATAATTTATTTAAAAGGAGATTTAGCTATAAATGCGAAATATATGAAAAAATTGCTTTTTTGCACCAGTTATGTGCCCACTTGTGGGTCTGATACGAAAGCGTTCGCGGTGTCCATGAGTGCTTAGAGGGCACTCCAGCCAAGTGCTAAAAAGATTGGTCGCTCACGTTTTCCCTTCTATTAATCACCGGGGGTGGACAAATTTGGGATCCCAATTTTTAAAGTTTTCAGTTTCAGTCATTTTTGTGTTTTCACAAACTAAATGTCATTTTTTTCAATTTCAAAGAATGATTTTTAATGTTTCGTGGCTATTAGTTGTGATTTGAATTGACGCAAACATTGCCGGCCCTGTTTTTGATCTCGGAAACACCAAAACAGAATACGATAGCAAAATTCTCAACTGGCCGTTTCAGCTTTGCATGTATGATTCAGACTTTTGCTGTTCGCACAACACCCTCGTTGTAAGTAAAGATTTCAATAATTCGGGACAATTTCTCCCGGAAGATTTGTACTTACGGTGTTTCACAGAGTCATCTGGTAGCCATACCAACTCTCAACTCTTTTTTTCGGGTTTCGCACATGTTTTTCTGGCCACTTTGACCTCTGGTTCCATTGCGGGAAATAACTACAAGTTCATCTCATCCAGATCATGTCGGCAAATGCTTGAGCCGTTTCAATAAATGTCTCAGATCTTTGTGACGCTCACCGAATAGCATGAATGAAGCAATGCTGTTTTCTTGTCCTAGCCATAGTGATTAGGTTTGAGTGCGGTTAAGTCTTCAAGATAGTCAATTACTACTTTCCGGGGTCTTGCGTGGAAAATTTAAAATAAGTTCACACGACACCTTGTTGGTACCTTGTTGGTGATGCTTCGGTTGTCCAAGACCGCAATTATGACATTCTCGCAACTTTGAACCAGTCTCTCCCAGATTCCAAAAAATGTGGGTCTCTGGGAGGGTTTAACTTCCCAACAATCTGTTTCTGTGCTAAGTCACTTTCAATGTTCCTTTTATCTTGGCTTTCAGTATCCCATTCGTCAAAGAATGACTTCAGTTCCTTGGCTGCTCCAGTTCGTGTCGTTGTGGCTGACGATAGTACTTGGTTACCAACGTCGTGCAATCAATCTTTTAACTGTAGCCAGACATGACTATGAGTCCAATGACTGTGAAACTTTGATGTGTACTGCTCTTGTTGTTGAAAGACAAAAACAGTGAAAAAACACCATCTCTTTAGTGAACGTCTTAAGAACGTGACTTTGACGGGTCCAACGTAAGCGACTCCAGTATAGGTGAATGGTAAGGCAAGTTCATCAAGTTGTTCTCGGGGTAAGTCGTCCATCGGCGGGTGGATTGAGTCGACGTTCCAGTGTATGCATTTGATACATCTTGGCTTGATTTTTCTTGATGCGCTTCTAACTCCAAGAATCCAGAACTTTTGTTGATGAATGTTCCTCAATTATTCTTTGCATTCGTGTAGGTTGTCGCGATATGCTCTATCTCCAACAGAAGCTGTACAAGAGGATGCTTTGCTGTCAAAAATCTTAGATTGGGGTTGAAATCAAGATTCGCATGCTTCAGTCAACATTTCACTCGTTTAGTTCTATCCTCTTTTTTGAGTGGTTACAATTGGGCAATGTTCATGGCTTTTGAGAATTCTTTGTTATTTGTTATCGACTTCGAAACATTGGGGAAGCTTCCAGTTTGAACAAATCGAAACAAAACTTGTTCTGCTTGGTCTCATCTGCTTGGAGAGGTCCTTTTGTTTTTCTTAAATTTTATGATGTACATAATGAAGGTTCTGATCCGATTGAAGTCGTTCTATTGTCTAGAGTCGAGTGGTTGGTCTAGTCTGTTTTTGGGGCTACAGTACTTGTTGCTTGTTCAGCTTCAACTTTTTTTAAGAACACGGATTTGTCCATTCGTCCTCATACTTCTGGAGCCATGCAGGCAAATTTAACCACGCGGACTCTTTGAGTCCTTCAATGAACAGTACTCTGGTGCCGATGTCTGCCGGGTTTTAGATTCCATTAGCATAGGGGTGTTTTTCACCAATTGGTGTGGATGACGGTAAAGAGGCTTGATTTCCACTATCTGTGGTTTGCAGATAATGTTGTAGCATTCCCCGATGATAATTTTCACTCTTGCTTAAAGCGGCCGACCAATCCTTAACAACATGTGACTTCATTATTTGTATACGCTCTTTGTGAGTTGAATCTAAGTTCGAAGAAGGTGCTCGAATTGGTTCAAAAAACTTGCTTGTGGGAGCTTTCTAAATTTTGTGTTCTCAAATTCTTGTATTATTTTCCTGCGTTGCTATGAAACGATTTATTTTTTTTCTTTTATGTGTAAATTTGCAAAATGTGCTCCTGGTAGTTGATTAGGTAGCTGCAATAATGTTCAAATTCTCTATGTTTTGGCATTTGTTCAACTATCATTTGACTTGCTTCTCCTATTATTCCAACTTTCTCTCAATATCGGCGTCGAAATTCTGCGAGTACTTTTAAGAGTTGCAGCTGATGGTGTCTGTTTTTTCCAAATCATCGTATGTCTCCTTGTTTGATATATCGACATGCTCTTTCTGCTGACAATGCTTTCTCCTGGGATAGCTGGTTTTCTACATCGCCGATCTATTTGTCAAATGTTTTGAGCGATTCGGCTTGCTCGCTTCATAATTTCTTGAATTTGCCGACATATTTCAATCAGTCGTTGTTCAATGTCTATTGGGGCTCTTTCCAGCTATCGTACCGTTTTTCTCTGATCCCCAACAAAATTTAAGAGTCGCTGCTGTTTTTTTGTAGTCTGGGTTGACAGACCAAATGATGCGGCTGGTCAAGAAACTCAGCCTAACCTAAATAAAAACACCGATTCTCAAGCTGTACGCTTGTCTGGTTCGTCACTGGCTTTCAATTGAATAACAACCTCGTTGAAAGTTTTTGTCGCTCGGTTGTATCAATTGACTGTAACGATCGTTTTGATTGAAGTTAAGGATATTCTTAGTGATAATATATATTCAACTTCGCGCTGAAATTTTTAAGGCTTCAGGCAAATGCTAGTATTATTGCTCACTTCTTCTCAAAAAAACTCATTTAGCTTAGAGCTCAGAAGATCTTAAGATCTAACAAAACTTAGCATATAAGACTAGAGTTGAGGAAAACCAAACTTCAGTCTAATCTCTTAATTGAAGTAATTAATCATTTAAATACCATTCATAACATCATTGTTACTTGGTTATGGTTTGCTGATCAAATAAAGTGATTTGGTCCAATAGTTACATAGTAAAGGTGAAACTTTTCGCTTTTTTGACATAAGAAAGCCTGATACATACGTAAAACTAAATGTCTCAAGTGTATGGTATTTGACCATGCATGAACCCGTAAGCGATTATAAATTAACAATTTAAGAAATATAGCAATAAACGACAAAAATATGAAAATTATTTTTTGCACAATATAAGTTCTAATAGCCGCACACGTGGGTTTGATGCTTTCGTTTAAAGTGTTTCTTTGAAGCGTTCGTTTGAAGCCTTTGTTGGGTCCATGCATACCCTATAATTTGCCATAACCATTTGCTGTACACTCGGGTTGCTCAGGGTTTCCGTTCCCAAATTCGAGGAGGTGTACCAAAATTTGTAGTCTATTTCGTTTTGAACTTTTTTTTGAGTTTTTGTAAAATTTTCAAATTTTAGAGTTTTGATTTCATTTGTGTTGGACTGATGGCTCATGCTTCTAATCAAAAGTAGCGCCAACACTGCTTTCATTTTTCCGATAAAGTCCTATTATCTTTGCAATTGTAGATGTTCCACTGAATTCAAATATTCTCCACAAGGAAACTGTCTAACTGGCTACAGCGAGAATTAAGGCAAGGAATCATCCTTAAGCTTGGAGAGAAACCTTGTTTCTAAAACCTTCATGAAACTCAATGTTTTTTTCATTATTATTAAATTTACTATTATTAACTCTATTATTTTTTATTTTTACAACTACTATTATTAGTATTGGTATTTTAATTATCAATAATTTTAACATAAGTTCCCACACAAAAATGACTAACTGCCGCACAAAACAAATGACATATATGAGTCATCCAAATTTTGATTTAGTAAATTTTTGTCAATTGGAGACCTAATTTGCTTCCAAAAACCTATCAAAGATAATTAATGTGGAAAACAAACTTCGATTTGAAATGTTTGATGGGGTAACGCTACAACACTTTGAAGTTCATTCATTAATTGCGAACGGCTGAAACAAATTTGCTTTTATTTTGATGCTGTCTGCTCTGAATGAATTGCAATAAAGAATTTTGCAGTAATTTTTGATTTCAGGCAATATAATAAAAAAAACCACCTTTGCGCCAGTTGAATTAACTTTTTCGAATTCAAGCAATTTAATTAAAAACGATCGCCTTTGCAGAAAATTATTGAGCCTGCTGATAGTGATTGCAGGAAAACCACTTTTTAATTTCGATTGCGTGGAAAACTCTGTTAGCTGGATTTAGTAGCGGAGAGGTGTAAACTTCAGGGATCCTTCTTCTTTTCACAAAATTTGGCTTTGGTGGATTGTTTTTGATTTTTTGCTTGTGGAGTTTGATCACATTTTAGACTTTTATTCCTCATTGCAGTTAAATTTGTATTTTAATATTGTGGCGCCGACAATGCTTTCAATTTTTCGCTAAAGACCTGTTATTTTTGCAAATCTAGAAGTTTCTTTATAAATTCAAGTATTCCCCACAAGGAAACCCTCTAATTGGTTTAAGCGAGAGTCAATGCAAGTAATCATCTTGAAGCATGGAGAAAAACCTTGTTTCTAAGACCTTTATGAAATTTGTAGTTTTTTACATTTTTTTTAATATTACTATTATTAATTTTATTATTTTTTTATTATTAATATTACTATTTTTATATTTGGTATTTTAATTATATATAGTATTAATATGAGTTCCCTCAGAAAAATGACTGACTGTGGCACAAAAAAATGACATATATTAATCATCCAAATTATGATTTGGTAATTTTTTGTCATATGGAGACCTAATTTTTCCCCAAAAACCTATCAAAGATGTGTAATATGGAAAACAAACTTCGATTTGAAATTTTGAGTTTTAAGAGTTGCAGCTGCTGGTGTCTGTGTTTTCCAAATCATCGTATGTTTCCTTGTTAGATATATCGATATGCTCTTTCTGCTGACAATGCTTTCTCCTGGGATAGGTGGTTTTCTACATCGCCGATCTATTTGTCAAATGTTTTTGAGCGATTCGGCTTGCTCGCTTCATAATTTCTTGAATTTGCCGACATATTTCAATCAGTCGTTATTCATTGTCTATTGGGGCTCTTTCCAGCTATCGTACCGTTTTTCTCTGGTCCCCAACAAAAATTAAGAGTCGCTGCTGTTTTTTTTGTAGTCTGGGTTGACAGACCAAATGTTGCGGCTGGTCAAGAAACTCAGCCTAACCTAAATAAAAACACCGATTCTCAAGCTGTACGCTTGTCTGGTTCGTCACTGGCTTTCAATTGAATAACAATCTCGTTGAAAGTTTTTGTCGCTCGGTTGTATCAATTGACTGTAACGATCGTTTTGATTGAAGTTAAGGATATTCTTAGTGATAATATATATTCAACTTCGCGCTGAAATTTTTAAGGCTTCAGACAAATGCTAGTATTAATGCTAACTTCTTCTCAAAAAAACTCATTTAGCTTAGAGCTCAGAAGATCTTAAGATCTAACAAAACTTAGCATATAAGACTAGAGTTGAGGAAAACCAAACTTCAGTCTAATCTGGTAATTGAATTAATTAATCATTTAAATATCATTCATAACATCATTGTTACTTGGTTATGATTTGCTGATCAAATAAAGTGATTTGGTCCAATAGTTACATAGTAAAGGTGAAACTACTGCACTTTTTGCTTTTTTTGACATAAGAAAGCCTGATACGTACGTAAAACTAAATGTCTCAAGTGTATGGTATTTGACCATGAATGAACCCGTAAGCGATTATAAACTAACAATTTAAGAAATATAGCAATAAACGACAAAAATATGAAAATTATTTTTTGCACAATATAAGTTCTAATAGCCGCACATATGGGTTTGATGCTTTCGTTTAAAGTATTTCTTTGAAGCGTTCGTTTGAAGCCTTTGTTGGGTCCATGCATACCCTATAATTTGCCATAACCATTTGCTGTACACTCGGGTTGCTCAGGGTTTCCGTTCCCAAATTCGAGGAGGTGTACCAAAATTTGTAGTCTATTTCGTTTTGAACTTTTTTTTGAGTTTTTGTGAAATTTTCAAATTTTAGAGTTTTGATTTCATTTGTGTTGGACTGATGGCCCATGCTTCTAATCAAAAGTAGCGCCAACACTGCTTTATTTTTCCGATAAAGTCCTATTATCTTTGCAATTGTAGATGTTCCTCTGAATTCAAGTATTCTCCACAAGGAAACTCTCTAACTCGCTACAGCGAGAATTAAGGCAGGGAATCATCCTTAAGCTTGGAGAGAAACCTTGTTTCTAAAACCTTTACAAAACTTAATGTTTTTTTCATTATTATTAAATTTACTATTATTAACTCTATTATTTTTTATTTTTACAACTACTATTATTAGTATTGGTATTTTAATTATCAATAATTTTAATATAAGTTCCCACACAAAAATGACTGACTGCCGCAAAAAACAAATGATTTATATGAATCATCCAAATTTTGATTTAGTAAATTTTTATCAATTGGAGACCTAATTTGTTTCCAAAAACCTATAAAAGATAATTAATGTGGAAAACAAACTTCGAATTGAAATGTTTGATTGGGTAACGCTACAATACCTTGAAGTTGATTCATTAATTGCGAACGGCTGAAACAAATTTGCTTTTTTTTGATGCTGTCTGCTCTGAAAGAATTGCAATAACAAAATTTGCAGTAATTTTTGATTTCAGGCAATATAATAAAAAAAAACAACCTTTGCGTCAGTTGAATTAACTTTTTCGAATTCAAGCAATTTAAATAAAAACGATCGCCTTTGCACAAAACTATTGAGTCTGCTGATAGTGATTGCAGGAAAACTACTTTTTAATTTCGATTGCGTGGAAAACTCTGTTAGCTGGATTTAGTAGCGGAGAGGTGTAAACTTCAAGGATCCTTCTTCTTTTCACAAAATATGGCTTTGGTGGATTGTTTTTGATTTTTTCCTTGTGGAGTTTGATCACATTTCAGACTTTTATTCCTCATAGCAGTTAAATTTGTATTTTAATATTGTGGCGCCAACAATGCCTTCAATTTTCCGCTAAAGACCTGTTATTTTTGCAAATCTAGAAGTTTCTTTATAAATTCAAGTATTCCCCACAAGGAAACCCTCTAATTGGTTTAAGCGAGAGTCAATGCAAGTAATCATCTTGAAGCATGGAGAAAAACCTTGTTTCTAAGACCTTTATGAAATGTGTAGTTTTTTACATTATTATTAATATTACTATTATTAATTTTATTATTTTTTTTATTAATATTACTATTTTTATATTTGGTATTTTAATTATTTATAGTATTAATATGAGTTCCCTCAGAAAAATGACAGACTGTGGCACAAAAAATGACATATATTAATCATCCAAATTTTGATTTGTAATTTTTTGTCATATGGAGACCTAATTTTTCTCCAAAATCCTATCAAAGATGTGTAATATGGAAAACAAACTTCGATTTGAAATGTTGAGTTTTAAGAGTTGTATCTGCTGGTGTCTGTTTTCTTCCAAATCATCGTATGATTCCTTGTTAGATATATCGATATGCTCTTTCGGATGACAATGTTTTCTCCAGGGATTCGTCTGACATATTTCAATCAGTCGTTATTCAATGTCTATTGGGGCTCTTTCCAGCTATCGTACCGGTTTCTCTGGTCCCCAACAAAATTTAAGAGTCGCTGCTGTTTTTTTGTAGTCTGGGTTGACAGACCAAATGTTGCGGCTGGTCAAGCAACTCAGCCTAACCTAAAAAAACACCGATTCTCAAGCTGTACGCTTGTCTGGTTCGTCACTGGCTTTCAATTGAATAACAATCTCGTTGAATGTTTTTGTCGCTCGGTTTTACCAATTGACTGTAACGATCGTTTTGATTGAAGTTAGGGATGTTCTGAGTGATAATATATATTCAACTTCGCGCTGAAAATTTTAAGGCTTCAGGCAAATGCTAGTATTATTGCTCACTTCTTCTCAAAAAAACTCAATTAGCTTAGAGCTCAGAAGATCTTAATATCTAACAAAACTTAGCATATAAGACTAAAGTTGAGGAAAAACCAAACTTCAGTGTAATCTGGTAGTTGAAGTAATTAATCATTTAAATATCATTCATAACATCATTGCTACTTGTTTAGGGTTTGCTGATCAAATAAAGTGATTTAGTCCAATATTTACATAGTAAAGGTGAAACTACTGCTTTTTTTTTGCTTTTTTTGACATAAGAAAGCCTGATACGTACTTAAATATAAATGTATCAAGTGTATGGTATTTGAACATGAATGAACCCGTAAGTGATTATAAATTAACAATTTAAGAAACATAACAATAAATGACAAAAATATAAGAATTACTTTTTGCACAATATAAGTGCTAATAGCCGCACATGTGGGTTTGATGCTTTCGTTTAAAGCATCTCTTTGAAGCGTTCGCTTGAAGCCTTTGTTGGGTCCATGCATACCCTATAATTTGCCATAACCATTTGCTGTACACTCGGGTTGCTCAGGGTTTCCGTTCCCAAATTCGAGGAGGTGTACCAAAATTTGTAGTCTATTTCGTTTTGAACTTTTTTTTGAGTTTTTGTGAAATTTTCAAATTTTAGAGTTTTGATTTCATTTGTGTTGGACTGATGGCCCATGCTTCTAATCAAAAGAAGTAGCGCCAACACTGCTTTCAATTTTCCGATAAAGTCTTATTATCTTTGCAATTCTAGATGTTTTCTCTGAATTCAAGTTTTATCCAATAGGAAACTGTCTAATTGGCTACAGCGAGAATTAAGGCAAGTAGTCATCCTTAAGCTTGGAGAAAAACCTTGTTTCTAAAACCTTTACGAAACTTAATGTTTTTTCATTATTATTAATTTTACTATTATTAATTCTAATATTCTTTATTATTACTACTTCTATTATTAGCATTGGTATTTTAATTATCAACCTTTTTAATATAAGTTCCCACACAAAAATGACTGACTGCCGCACAAAACAAATGACATATATGAATCATCCAAATTTTGATTTAGTAAACTTTTTCTTTGTTTGGAGATCTAATGTGTTTCCAAAAAACTATCAAAGATAATTAATGTGGAAAACAAACTTCGATTTGAAATGTTTGATGGGGTAAAGCTACAATACTTTGAAGTTCATTCATTAATTGCGAACGGCTGAAACAAATTTGCTTTCTTTTGATGCTGTCTGCTCTGAAAGAATTGCAATAAAAAATTTTGCAGTAATTTTTGATTTCAGGCAATATAATAAAAAAAAAACAACCTTTGCGTCAGTTGAATTAACTTTTTCGAATTCAAGCAATTTAATTAAAAACGATCGCTTTTGCACAAAACTATTGAGTTTGCTGATAGTGATTGCAGGAAAACTACTTTTTAATTTCGATTGCGTGGAAAACTCTGTTAGCTGGATTTAGTAGCGGAGAGGTGTAAACTTCAAGGATCCTTCTTCTTTTCACAAAATATGGCTTTGGTGGATTGTTTTTGATTTTTTCCTTGTGGAGTTTGATCACATTTCAGACTTTTATTCCTCATAGCAGTTAAATTTGTATTTTAATATTGTGGCGCCAACAATGCCTTCAATTTTCCGCTAAAGACCTGTTATTTTTGCAAATCTAGAAGTTTCTTTATAAATTCAAGTATTCCCCACAAGGAAACCCTCTAATTGGTTTAAGCGAGAGTCAATGCAAGTAATCATCTTGAAGCATGGAGAAAAACCTTGTTTCTAAGACCTTTATGAAATTTGTAGTTTTTTACATTATTTTTAAAATTACTATTATTAATTTTATTATTTTTTTTATAAATATTACTATTTTTATATTTGGTATTTTGATTATTTATAGTATAAATATTAGTTCCCTCAGAAAAATGACAGACTGTGGAACAAAAAATGACATATATTAATCATCCAAATTTTGATTTGGTAATTTTTTGTCATATGGAGACCTAATTTTTCTCCAAAAACCTATCAAAGATGTGTAATATGGAAATATGGAAAACAAACTTCGATTTGAAATGTTGAGTTTTAAGAGTTGCATCTGCTGGTGTCTGTTTTCTTCCAAATCATCGTATGATTCCTTGTTAGATATATCGATATGCTCTTTCGGATGACATTGTTTTCTCCAGGGATTCGTCTGACATATTTCAATCAGTCGTTATTCAATGTCTATTGGGGCTCTTTCCAGCTATCGTACCGGTTTCTCTGGTCCCCAACAAAATTTAAGAGTCGCGGCTGTTTTTTTGTAGTCTGGGTTGACAGATCAAATGTTGCGGCTGGTCAAGCAACTCAGCCTAACCTAAATAAAAACACCGATTCTCAAGCTGTACGCTTGTCTGGTTCGTCACTGGCTTTCAATTGAATAACAATCTCGTTGAATGTTTTTATCGCTCGGTTTTATCAATTGACTGTAACGATCGTTTTGATTGAAGTTAGGGATATTCTGAGTGATAATATATATTCAACATCGCGCTGAAATTTTTAAGGCTTCAGGCAAATGCTAGTATTATTGCTCACTTCTTCTCAAAAAAACTCAATTAGCTTAGAGCTCAGAAGATCTTAAGATCTAACAAAACTTAGCATATAAGACTAAAGTTGAGGAAAAACCAAACTTCAGTGTAATCTGGTAGTTGAAGTAATTAATCATTTAAATATCATTCATAACATCATTGCTACTTGTTTATGGTTTGCTGATCAAATAAAAAGATTTAGTCCAATATTTACATAGTAAAGGTGAAACTACTGCTTTTTTTGCTTTTTTTGACATAAGAAAGCCTGATACGTACTTAAATCTAAATGTCTCAAGTGTATGGTATTTGACCATGAATGAACCCGTAAGTGATTATAAATTAACAATTTAAGAAACATAACAATAAATGACAAAAATATAAGAATTAGTTTTTGCACAATATAAGTGCTAATAGCCGCACATGTGGGTTTGATGCTTTCGTTTAAAGCATCTCTTTGAAGCGTTCGCTTGAAGCCTTGGTTGGGTCCATGCATTCCCTATAGTTTGCCAAAACTGTTTGCTGTACACTCGGGTTGCTCAGGGTTTCCGTTCCAAAATTCGGGGAGGTGTTCCAAAATTGTAGTCTATCTGATTTTTTTATTTTTTTTTTGAGTTTTGGTCAAATTTTCAAATTTGAGAGTTTTGATTTCATTTGTGTTGGTCTGATGGCTCATGCTTCTAATCAAAAGAAGTAGCGCCAACACTGCTTTCAATTTTCCGATAAAGTCTTATTATCTTTGCAATTCTAGATGTTTTCTCTGAATTCAAGTTTTATCCAATAGGAAACTGTCTAATTGGCTACAGCGAGAATTAAGGCAAGTAGTCATCCTTAAGCTTGGAGAAAAACCTTGTTTCTAAAACCTTTACGAAACTTAATGTTTTTTCATTATTATTAATTTTACTATTATTAATTCTAATATTCTTTATTATTACTACTTCTATTATTAGCATTGGTATTTTAATTATCAACCTTTTTAATATAAGTTCCCACACAAAAATGACTGACTGCCGCACAAAACAAATGACATATATGAATCATCCAAATTTTGATTTAGTAAACTTTTTCTTTGTTTGGAGATCTAATGTGTTTCCAAAAAACTATCAAAGATAATTAATGTGGAAAACAAGATTCGATTTGAAAAGTTTGATGGGGTAACGCTACAATACTTTGAAGTTCATTCATTAATTGCGAACGGCTGAAACAAATTTGCTTTTTTTGATGCTGTCTGCTCTGAAAGAATTGCAATAAAAAATTTTGCAGTGATTTTTGATCTCAGGCAATATAATAAAAAAACCACCTTTGCGTCAGTTGAATTAACTTTTTCGAATTCAAGCAATTTAATTAAAAACGATCGCCTTTGCACAAAACTATTGAGTCTGCTGATAGTGATTGCAGGAAAACCACTTTTTAATTTCGATTGCGTGGAAAACTCTAATAGCAAGATTTAGTTGCGGAGAGGTGTAAACTTCAAGGATCCTTCTTCTTTTCACAAAAAATGGCTTTGACGTGTTGTTATGGATTTTTTCCTTGTGGATTTTGATCACATTTCAGGTTATTATTCCTTATAGCAGTTAAATTTGTCTTTAAGATTGTGGCGCCAACAATGCTTTCAATTTTCCGATAAAGACCTATTATTTTTGCAAATTTAGTTGTTTTTTTTATAAAATCAAGTATTCCCCACAAGACAAGGAAACTCTCTAACTGGTTTCAGCGAGAATCAATGCAAGTAATCATCTTTAAGCATGGAGAAAAACCTTGTTTCAAAAACCTGCATGAAATTTGTAATTTCATACATTATTATTAATATTACTTTTATTAGTTTTATTATTTTTTTATTATTACTACTACTATTATTATCAATCGTATTTTAATTATTTATAACAATAATATAAGTTCCCTCAGAAAAATGATTGACTGTTGCACAAAAAAATGACATATATGAATCATCCAAATTTTGATTTAGTAAACTTTTCTTCGTTTGGAGACCCAATTTTTATCCAAAAACCTATCAAAGATGTATAATGTGGAAAACAAACTTCGATTTGAAATGTATAATCGCCATAATCAGTAGTTGAAACGTTTTTAGCTAGTATTTACGCAAGTGCATAAATAGAGAATACGTTAAAAATCATTTTGATAAGTTTTCTGTTTTTGAAATTTCAATGATAGACATTTGTTTCTGTAAGCAAGTTGAATTTGTGGACATGGTAATTCTAATAATTTAGGCAGCACATGTTTTCTGCTCATATGCTCTGGCACCTACTAATGTGCAGAGCTTCATTGTAAGATGTTTTTCTACATCCCGACACTGATCCAATATCGGATAAAAACAGACTGTCAGTGCTTCAAAGCAAACCACAACACGTTGACCAGCCGGTGAATCAATTTTTTGATGCCCCACATTTTGCGCGGTCAAATGTGATCTACATGAAGTGTATCTACAAGAATTATGTTCTTAGAGCACATGAATTTTCCGAGTGCTATCAAGACTTGTTTTCCTGGATGGTAACAATGTTCGAAGTTTGAGTAGTGTCAAAATCCTCGACTTTCCACAATTTTTTATCATCTGCGAACATGAGCGGTTTAGAGAAGACAGGAGAATCAGGCAAATGTTTTACGAATTCGCAGAACAGGAGTGGACCTCCAGTAATCATTGTGACAACCACTCGTGACGTTCAATTCTTTAGAACTAACGTTTTCGACACGCAAAAACTGTTTCTCATTTCTCAAATTGCCTAAAAATGCCTCGAGCATGCCTCTACCAACCAATATACCAACAATTTTTTGGATAAATTTGGAGTGATTTACTTAATCAAAGTCCTTCGATAAGTCAGCATAAGAAACCTTTATTTTCTAATGAAGGTCTTTTTCAAGCGCTTAGAATGTGTTTTTTGAGAAATAAAAACATGTTGGTATGAACATATCTGTTCTGAAAAGAACCGTGCTAACATTGCTAAAATGATTTTACAGAATTTTGTAGAAAATTTTTCAAACGATTTGCTGACGATATCTATTAGCGACAGTAGTCGATGATTTTCAACAATTTGTCGATTGTCTTTGCAACAAACGTTCGATCGTACAGCATTCTTCCATCTGTCCAGTATTCTAGGCCGTCGCGTTAGTTTTTGAAAAGAATTTGTTATAAGACAAACAGAAAATATAAGAAGTGTTTCGATAGTAAATTAGAGGTAGACCATTTAGTCCATGAGATTTCGTAATGTCCAGCATGGAAATAGTCTCATGTTTTTATTTTTGCGGAACCCCGAAAATTGTTCCATTGGGAATTTTCAATATTGATGTCGTTAATACTAGAGTATTTTTTGCATTGAAAACTGAGTGAAAATTTCATTGAGTTTTTTAATTTTTTGATAGGTCCAAACTTCTTCTCTGTTGGCTTGTTAACGTGGGACGTAAATTTGGAGCTTTTGTTAGGTTTTTGAGATGCTCTAAGATTGTATTAAAATTTTTTTGCAAGCAGGGACTCTTAGCACTCAATTCAGCTCTTTTTGGAGGATTCAAATACCTAATATGTGATCGCATACCTTCAGTATTCCATAAGATCTTCTGGTTTGATTAAAAACAGTTTTTTCTGATTTGTCAGTTTTCTCATAAGTTTTGAGGTATGAGATTTTATCCACGGTGGTAGAGATTGTCGATAAAAAGTCCGCCTTTGTTCATTCATGTGGACAATTTAAGCAACATATCCGTGGAATTCATCGTATTTTTTATTAATGTTTGTTCATATTACAGCAGATTGGTTGGAAGGGTTTTAAGCAGTGCATAGCATTAATGCTATCGCATTCTGTAATTCCTAATTTCCCGGAACCTACGATTGGTTCTTTCGGTGTTGTATGAGGGCATTATAACGTCAAGTGAATCATCGAGCTGTAATTTGCTATATACTTGAACGATTTTCTTGTCTTTCTGTTTTCTGTGTAATATTAAGTCTTTTCTTATAAATGAAGATGATATTCCTGTACTTTTCAAGTCAATACAAAAGCTGAAGATCCTTCTTGGACATTAAAAACCATACCGACATCTCACGTTTAGCGATAGAATTTCTTTTAATTATTCCTCCGTATTTTGTGGGCTACACCTGTTCAAGGGATTAGTTTAAGTTTTCATTAAGTTTTTTATGACGTCGTACGAGAAGATAATTTTTTGGAGACTTGGTTACTTTTTTCAAATAATCTGTAAACAAATTTGACTTACCTGAACGAGATGAATCCAAGTTGCAACCAGACTTTGTGACAATTTGTTTTGCGAATTGAAAGTGTTTTGATGTTTTTCCATTTCTCCAAGGAACGATGGCGAGACTTTGCACCAGTCACAAACATATGGGTCCCGATTTTATCTCATTATATTTGAACCCAGTTAGAAAAATTTAAAAACGAAGGCCCCAGGAGAGGCGGGGATTTTCCACTGATGATGATGAAGAAGCCTTCCACGTTCAAATTACCATATTTTTCAGAAAATGCTCTTTGTTTTGCGCAACCAACAAAACTGCTCACTGTAGTTTATGTTGTTATAATAGGGAAGAGTCTGCATTAGTCCACACGCGGAGTCCATCATCAGGAGTTGAACCATTTTTAGCTGGTACTTACGCAAGTGCAAGACTAGAGAATACGGTACCCTGTATTGATTGTATATTTGTATTATTGAATCTTACTAAAATTCTTATAGGTTCTCGCGTAATATTTTTGTTTGAAAGAATAGCATTGATGTAAAATCATTTTATAAGTTTTCTGTTATTGAAATTTCAATGGTAGACATTTGTTTTTGCAATCAATTTGAATTTGTTGACATGCTATTTCTAAATTTTTAGGCAGCACATGTTTTCTTCTCCTATGCTCTGGCGCCTACTAATGTGTAGAGCTTCATTGTAAGATGTTTTTCTACATCCCGACACTGATCCAATATCGGATAAACACAGACTGTCAGTGCTTCAAAGCAATCCACAACACGTTGGCCAAACTTTTTGATGCCCCACATTTTGCGTGGTCAAATGTCATCTACATGAAGTGTATCTACAAGAATTAAGTTCTTAGAGCACATGAATTTTCTGATTGCTACTAAGACTTGTTCTCTTGGATGGTTACCGTGTTCAAAGTTTGTGTTTTGTCAATATCCACTTCTTTCCACATTTTATTTATTTTACGCTTTCATTGCTGTGGTATGCTTATGATTTTTGTTAGGCATCATTGATGATTCCAGAAGTCCAGACATCTGGGCATTAGTTTTTTGATCAAAATTTCGTTTTTCTCGACAGCCCTTTCAACAATTTCTTATTGCAGGTGCTTCTAAAAATGGTTGAACAGTCCTTCACAATTATGTTTATTTCTTAAATTGCTAAATTACCATTCTCTTATGTCCTCTCAACGATGAATTCTAATTTACGGTGGAAATTGTTGGCGATGCACTAAATTGACATCAGAAAACCTGGCTTTCAATGGAAGTTCATTAATGCATTTTAGATGTTTCTCTCTGCAATGTATCATATGTTCAAATTTATTGGACTTCAGTTAGAGGTTAGTGCCACTGAACCACTTTTGAAATTTTGGAATTATAAAATCAAAAGTAGTGTCATCAACAAAAAGATATATTCTGCAGAGAAGAAGGAATGTCAATGAAATTTTAATTTTTGTTAAAACTACGAGTGTTTTTGAACATTGCGTTCATCGTCAGGTATAACAATCGAAAAAATTATTTGAAGAATTATTTAATTAAAGAGAAACCAATTGTCATGGAAATTTAATTTTCATATTGAACAAAAACGCTTTCAAATTTCACGTTCATCGTCAAATTAAAACTGTTTCACAAATTGTTGAAGTATAAAATGAATATATTTTTACAATTGTCTAAGACCATAATTTAACAAATTCTAGGAGCTATCTTAAAAAATTAAATTGCAAGATTTTTATTCAACAAAATTTATCTTTTTCACAACTCATATATACAGTTGTTATCAATTTCTTTCAAAAACAATTCTATTCTGAATTAATCAATTTTGGCCAAGTCTTTATATTTCTAGGTTCTAGGGTAATTCCGCATTTGCCCCTGCCATGATTATCACTCTTGTGGAGGTTTTTAAAATTTCGCTTTGTGATGTACAAAATATTTTTGCCCTAATTATGTATACCAAGTCTAAATTATGTTTTGATTTAATGTTTTAGCGTGATTTCCCTCTCCCTGTGTTCATCGCGTGTGTTTAGTCCCGGCTTTAACTTGCTGATGTAGATAGCTTCGATAGTCGTGAGTTTATCTACTGTGGGACAGACATCCAGATTTTTCAATTCATTATCATTCTCTCTGTTGTACTTTTTGCCACATTCCTTCAGTTCTGGTTCACTTATGATTTTTGATAGAAATCATTGATGATTCCAGACGTCCAGATTTCTGGGTGCAAACTTTTTGATCAAATTGTTGCTTTCCTCTATAGTTTTTTCAAAAATTTACCAAGGCAGGTGTTTTTAATAGTGGTTGAACTGTCCCTGGCATTTATATTCATGTCTCAAAATGCTAAAATACCATTTTCTTAAGTCCTATCATTTTTGAGTTCTAGTTTACAAAGAAAATTGTTGGTGACGCACTAAATTAACATCAGAAAAAATGGCATTCAATGAAAATTCAGTACTGCATTTTAGATGTTTCTCTCTGTATACTACCATATATTCACTTTTACTGGACTTCAGTTAGAGCGTAGAGCCAACTAACCACTTTTGAAATTGTGGATTTATGAAATCAAAAACAGTGTCATCAAGATAAGGATATACTATGCAGAAAAGGATGAAATATCACAGAAAATTTAAACTGAGTTAAAATTACGAAAGTTTCCGAGCATTGCGTTCATCGTCAAGTATAACAATTGAATGAAATTTTTTGAGAAAGTACTTAATTAAAAAGAAACCAATTGTCAAAGGAGAGTTAATTCTCATATTTAACACAAACGCTTTCAAAATTCACGTTGATCGTCAAATTAAAACTGTTTCACAAATTGTTGAAGTAAAAAATGAATATATATTTACATTTGTCTAAGACCACAATTTAACAAATTCTAGGAGCAATTTTAAAAAATGAAATTGAAAGATTTTTATTTTCACAAAAATTAGTCTTTTCACAACTCAAATATACAGTCGTTATCAATTTCTTTCAGAAACAATCCTATTCTGAAATCATCAATTTTGGCAAAGTTCTTATATTTCTAGGGTAATTCCGAATTTGCCCCAGCCATAGGTATTACTCTTGTGGAGGTTTTGAAAACTTCGCTTCGTGATGTACAAATTGTTTTTGCCCTAATTATGTATCTCAAGTCTAAATTATGTTTTGATTTATTATTTTAGCGTGATTTCCCTCTCCCTGTGTTCATCGCGTGTGTTTAGTCCCGGCTTTAACTTGCTGATGTAGATAGCTTTGATAGTCGTGAGTTTATCTACTGTGGGACAGACATCCAGATTTTTCAATTCTTTATCATTCTCTCTGTTGTACTTTTTGCCACATTCCTTCAGTTCTGGTTCACTTATGATTTTTGATAGAAATCATTGATGATTCCAGACGTCCAGATTTCTGGGTACAAATTTTTGATCAAAATTTTGCTTTCTTCTATAGTTTTTTCAAAAATTTACCAATGCAGGTGTTTCGAAAAGTGGTTGAACTGTCCCTCACATTTATATTCATATCTCAAAATGCTAAAATACCATTTTCGTATGTCCTCTCAATTGTGAGTTCTAGTTTACAAAGAAAATTGTTGGTGACGCACTAAATTAACATCAGAAAAACTGGCAATCAATGGATATTCATTAATGCATTTTAGATGTTTTTCTCTGTATACTACCATATATTCACTTTTACTGGACTTCAGTTAGAGCGTAGAGCCACCTAACCACTTTTGAAATTGTGGAATTAAGAAATCAAAAACAGTGTCATCAAGATAATGATATACTATGCAGAAAAGAAGGAAATATCACAAAAAATTTAATTTGAGTTAAAAATACGAACGTTTCCGAGCATTGCGTTCATCGTCAAGTATAACAATTAAATAAAATTATTTGAGAAAATATTTAATTAAAGAGAAACCAATTGTCAAAGGAGAGTTAATTCTCCTATTTAACACAATCGCTTTCAAACTTCACGTTCATCGTCAAATTAACACTGTTTCACAAAATGTTGAAGTATAAAATGAATATATATTTACATTTGTCTAAGACCCCAATTTAACAAACTCTAGGAGCTATTTTAAAAAATTAAATTGCAAGATTTTTATTTAACAAAATTTATCTTGTTCACAACTCATATATACAGTTGTTATCAACTTCTTTCAATAACCATCCTATTCTGAAATCATCAATTTTGGCCAAGTTCTTATATTTCTAGGGTAATTCCGAAATTGCCCCAGCCATAGGTATCACTCTTGTGGAGGTTTTGAAAATTTCGCTTTGTGATGTACAAATTATTTTTGCCCTAATTATGTATCCCAAGTCTAAATTATGTTTTGACTTAATGTTTTAGAGCGTGATTTTCCTCCCCCTGTGTTCGTCGCGTGTGTTTAGTCGCGGCTTTAACTTGCTGATGTAGATAGCTTCGATAGTCGTGAGTTTCTCTATTTTGGGACAGACATCCAGATTTTTCAATTCACTATCATTCTCTCTGTTGTACTTTTTGCCACATTCCTTCAGCTGTGGTTCACTTATGATTTTTGATGGAAATCGTTGATGATTCCAGACGTCCAGATTTCTGGGGACGAACATTTTTATCAAATTGTTGCTTTCCTTTAGAGTTTTTTCAAAAATTTACCAATGCAAGTGTTTCTAAAAGTGGTTGAACTGTCCCTCACATTTATATTCATTTCTCAAATGTTAAATACCTTTTTCGTATGTCCTCTCAATTGTGAGTTCTAGTTTACAAAGAAAATTGTTGATGACGCACTAAACTAACATCAGACAAATTGGCATTCAATGGAAATTTAGTATTGCACTTTAGATGTTTCTCTCTGTATACTACCATATATTCACTTTTACAGGACTTCAGTTAGAACACAGAGCCACCTAACCACTTTTGAAATTGTGGATTTATGAAATCAAAAACAGTGTCATCAAGATAAGGATATACTATGCAGAAAAGAAGAAAATATCACAGAAAATTTAAATTGAGTTAAATTACGAACGTTTCCGAGCATTGCGTTCATCGTCAAGTATAACAATTGAATGAAATTATTTGAGAAAGTATTTAATTATAGAGAAACCAATTGCCAAAGGAGAGTTAATTCTCATATTTAACACAAACGCTTTCAATCTTCACGTTCATCGTCAAATTAAAACTGTTTCACAAATTGTTGAATTATAAAATGAATATGTATTTATATTTGTCTAAGACCACAATTTAGCAAATTCTAGGAGTTATCTGAAATAATTAAATCGCAAGATTTTTATTTACACAAATTTTAGCCTATTCACAACTTCTATTTACAGTTGCTATCAATTTCTTTCAAAAACAATCCTATTCAGGATTTATCCATTTCGGCCAAGTTCTTGTATTTCTAGGGTAATTCCGAATTTAACCCAACCATAAAAATTACTCTTGTGGAGGTTTTGAAAATTTCGCTTTGTGACGCACAAAATATTTTTGCCCTTATTATGTCTCTGAAGTCAAATTTGTGTTTTGATTTTCTATTTTGGCGTGATTTCTCGCCCACCATGTTCATCGCGTGTGTTTATTCCCGGCTTTATTTTGCCGATGTGGATAGCTTCGATAGTCGTAAGTTTCTCTACTGTGGGCCAGACATCCATTTTCAATTCATTATCAATCTCTCTGTCGTACTTTTTTGCCACATTTCTTCGGTTGTGGTTTACTTATGATTTTTGATAGACATCATTGATGATTCCAGAAGTCCAGCCTTCTGGGTACAAATTTTTTTTGATCAAGATTTCGCTTTCCTCTATAGTTTTTTCAAAAAAACTACCAATGCCGGTGATTTTAAAAGTGGTTGAACTGTCCCTCACATTTATATTCATGTCTCAAAATGCTAAATTACCATTTTCGTATCTCCTCTCAATTGTGAGTTCTAGTTTACAAAGAAAATTTTTGGTGGCGCACTTAATTAACATCGGAATAACTGGCATGAAATGGAAATTCAATATTTCATTTTAGATGTTTCTCTCTGTATACTACCATATATTCACTTTTACTGGACTTCAGTTAGAGCTTAGAGCCACCTAACCACTTTTGAAATTGTGGAGTTAAGAAATCAAAAACAGTGTCATCAAGATAATGATATACTATGCAGAAAAGAAGGAAATATCACAAAAAATTTAATTTGAGTTAAAAATACGAACGTTTCCGAGCATTGCGTTCATCGTCAAGTATAACAATTAAATGAAATTATTTGATAAATTATTTAATTAAAGAGAAACCAATTGTCAAAGGAGAGTTAATTCTCCTATTTAACACAATCGCTTTCAAACTTCACGTTCATCGTCTAATAAACACTGTTTCACAAAATGTTGAAGTATAAAATGAATATATATTTACATTTGTCTAAGACCCCAATTTAACAAACTCTAGGAGCTATTTTAAAAAATTAAATTGCAAGATTTTTATTTAACAAAATTTATCTTTTTCACAACTCATATATACAGTTGTTATCAACTTCTTTCAATAACCATCCTATTCTGAAATCATCATTTTTGGCCAAGTTCTTATATATCTAGGGTAATTCCGAAATTGCCCCAGCCATAGGTATCACTCTTGTGGAGGTTTTGAAAATTTCGCTTTGTGATGTACAAATAATTTTTGCCCTAATTATGTATCCCAAGTCTAAATTATGTTTTGACTTAATGTTTTAGAGCGTGATTTTCCTCCCCCTGTGTTCGTCGCGTGTGTTTAGTCCCGGCTTTAACTTTCTGATGTAGATAGCTTCGATAGTCGTGAGTTTCTCTACTTTGGGACAGACATCCAGATTTTTCAATTCACTATCATTCTCTCTGTTGTACTTTTTGGCACATTCCTTCAGTTGTGGTTCACTTATGATTTTTGATGGAAATTGTTGATGATTCCAGACGTCCAGATTTCTGGGGACAAACTTTTTTATCAAATTGTTGCTTTCCTTTAGAGTTTTTTCAAAAATTTACCAATGCAAGTGTTTCTAAAAGTGGTTGAACTGTCCCTCACATTTATATTCATGTCTCAAATGTTAAATACCTTTTTCGTATGTCCTCTCAATTGGGAGTTCTAGTTTACAAAGAAAATTGTTGATGACGCACTAAATTAACATCAGACAAATTGGCATTCAATGGAAATTTAGTATTGCATTTTAGATGTTTCTCTCTGCATACTACCATATATTCACTTTTACAGGACTTCAGTTAGAGCACAGAGCCACATAACCACTTTTGAAATTGTGGATTTATGAAATCAAAAACAGTGTCATCAAGATAAGGATATACTATGCAGAAAAGAAGGAAATATCACAGAAAATTTAAATTGAGTTAAAATTACGAACGTTTCCGAGCATTGCATTCATCGTCAAGTATAACAATTGAATGAAATTATTTGAGAAAGTATTTAATTATAGAGAAACCAATTGCCAAAGGAGAGTTAATTCTCATATTTAACACAAACGCTTTCAATCTTCACGTTCATCGTCAAATTAAAACTGTTTCACAAATTGTTGAATTATAAAATGAATATGTATTTACATTCGTCTAAGACCACAATTTAGTAAATTCTAGGAGTTATCTTAAATAATTAAATCGCAAGATTTTCATTTACACAAATTTTAGCCTATTCACAACTTCTATTTACAGTTGCTATCAATTTCTTTCAAAAACAATCCTATTCAGGATTTATCCAATTCGGCCAAGTTCTTGTATTTCTAGGGTAATTCCGAATTTAACCCAACCATAAAAATTACTCTTGTGGAGGTTTTGAAAATTTCGCTTTGTGACGCACAAAATATTTTTGCCCTTATTATGTCTCTGAAGTCAAATTTGTGTTTTGATTTTCTATTTTGGCGTGATTTCTCGCCCACCATGTTCATCGCGTGTGTTTAGTCCCGGCTTTATTTTGCCGATGTGGATAGCTTCGATAGTCGTAAGTTTCTCTACTGTGGGCCAGACATCCATTTTCAATTCATTATCAATCTCTCTGTCGTACTTTTTTGCCACATTTCTTCGGTTGTGGTTTACTTATGATTTTTGATAGACACCATTGATGATTCCAGAAGTCCAGACTTCTGGGTACAATTTTTTTGTTGATCAAGTTTTCGCTTTCCTCTATAATTTTTTCGAAAAAACTACCAATGCCGGTGATTTTAAAAGTGGTTGAACTGTCCCTCACGTTTATATTCATGTCTCAAAATGCTAAATTACCATTTTCGTATCTCCTCTCAATTGTGAGTTCTAGTTTACAAAGAAAATTTTTGGTGGCGCACTTAATTAACATCGGAATAACTGGCATGAAATGGAAATTCAATATTTCATTTTAGATGTTTCTCTCTGTCTATTACCATATATTCACTTTTATTAGACTTCATTTGGAGCTTAGTGCCACTTAACTACTTTTGAAAAGTTGGAATTATAATATCAAAAACAGTGTTATCGCCATAAGGGTATATTGTGCAGAGAAGAAGGAAATGTCAATCAAAATTTAAAATGATGTAAAAAAACGAACGTTTTCGAACATTGCGTTAATCGTCAGGTATAACAATCGAATGAAGATATTTAAAAATATATTAAATTAATGAGAAAACAATTGTCAAAGGAAAATAAATTCTTATATTTAAAACAATCGTTTTCAAAATTTTCGTTCACAAAATCTTAATGTATAAAATGAATAATCATCTACATTTGTATAAGACAACAATTTTACCATATTCCGAACAAAAACAGTCAAACTCCGGATTTTTCGACTTTGGTCAAATTTTTGTACTTCTAGGGTAATTCCCAATTTTTCCCAACTCTACGCATCCCTCTTTTGTAGGTCTTGAAAATTTCGTTTGGTCATGCACATAGTGTTTTTTTGCTCTAATTCTTTCTCCCAAGTCAAAATTATGATAGGATCTAATATTTTAGCGAGAGTTCCAGCCCCATATTTTCATCGCGTGTGTTTATTCCCCTCTTCAACTTGCTGATCTAGGTACATTCAATAGTCTTGAGTTTGTCTACTGTGTGACAATCATCAAGAATTTTCCATTCAATATCATTAGTGAAGCCATTACATTCAAAAAGATGATGACCAACTTGTTAATCATTATTTCGATGATCTGATTTCCTAGTGGTTACACTCTCATCCATTACATATTATCTCATTTACCACGTCGGAATTCAGGTCTCTTTTGAAAGATGATTCTAGGGTGAGGCGACATGACCTTAATTTTTGCGTTATGAAAACCACTTGGAAGTCGCATCGTTTTTTCAATTTGCTTGTACATTTCTCAGTAAGGTTGCTTCTGTATTATAGAAAAATTGTTGGTCTATCGTGAGATCTAGTCTTGCTTTTTTGATGCTCTCTTCATGTTGTTTTCAATGGATCTTTAATACAAATTAATATCTTTTCTAAAGTCTGGTTCTCTATTTTTTAAGACCATTCATCTGGATACTGATTCTTGGTCCCGCATGTTGTGTTCTTTTCAAACGCTTGATTGACGGCCAACCTATTAGATGTTGCAGTAAAAACCTTGTGAACCGTCCCTTGAATCGCCCTTTTTTCAAGCGGAAGCGTTGCATAGCTGAGAAAATTCACTTTTATTCCAGTGTCAGTTGGTTATTGATTCCAATGACGAGTGATAGTACTTTTGCTGCTCTCAATTACGTAGATAACAATAAAAGCCAAACGCTCTTTCATGTTCACTTTTTCTAAGTTAAATTTCAGGCTTTTGTGTAATGAACTTGCAATGTTTAGGTATTTGTCCGGGTCACCACGAACCGTGCAGATAATGTCATGCGCATACCTTTGAACAGTTTCATCCCCTAAAACCGCGCCTCTGTCTGTTGATTGCTGCAATACGTACAGATCCAAGTAAGATCCTGCATGTTGGCGTATTCCTCATTTGTTATTGTTGTTGTTGTTGTTGTTGGGGATTTACAGCTGTGCTGAAGGGTCTAAAGTCCCCGTCATCAAATTAAAATAATATCCAATAGTTTCTACAGTTTTGACAATCGCAGAACAACAACAACATTTGTTATCTTCTGGCATTTTGCTTGAAACCAGTTTTTGCATGACACACATTCTACTCCTTTTCCTCGAAAAGTCACTCTCGTCTTGTAGTGTTTGCAATTCCCGTTTTGGTCAGATCAAGAGCTAATTTCACCAAGCTTTGGTTTTTGCAGTAATGCCTCAAACGATTTCATCCTCACTTTTGCTAGTATTACAGCCAGTGATGCACCCATAGCTAGACCGTCTGATTTTAGACAAAGTTATAACTGTTCTGTGTAACCTTTTCCTGTTTCTGAATAAGATAGTCTTTTAAAAAGCTTAATCATTTGATCGCTTAGGTCACGTGACCGACGAAAATATTCTCATGATTTTCCGAATTATTTGACCCTGCAGGTCTTTTAAATCAAAAAAGGCGTATCATGCTGCTAAGTTGGGTCACGTGACGTATCTGCAAACTTGGTGGTTCATTTTCCTAGTTGAATGGATAAATTTTTGGGTTTGCCTCAGTTTTCATTTGGTACTTGTTAACTCACTCCCAGTCTAGAAAATAGATCAGATGAGATCCTATTTTTGGATAGTTTTGTTTTGTGTGAATACAATTTCGACTCACTCCCAGTCTAGGAGACAGACTAGATCGTATTTTTTGCATTTTTTTCTGCGTGCGGATACAATTTTTTCCCCCGTTTCTCGTATTAACAATAGTGGAGTGAACCTTTCTCGTATTTGGACATCGCAACGTCAGAGTTCCTGCAGCTTGGACTGTTATTAAGTTTTATTTAGCCGTAGATCTGTCAGCAAAAACCTAGAGGTCAATATTGAGTACAGGGTTCCCTTGAATGAAATTTGATTTTGAAATGTGCGCTGTTACCCTACTATACGCTGATTACGTCTCTGAAATTTGAATTGCAAGTAGAATTCAGGGGATAAAGTAGATAAGGTACCCTTCAGTATCAGACTCAGAAATCCTCAACAAGTATTGAGTATTACATTTCTCCTCGTGATTTCAAGGTTAAATGGCGGAGCTGCATATCATTGGTGAAATTGTTGGAGGTGATGGATTCCCGGAAAACAGTTTATTCTGCAAATGGAGTTTTCAAGCTGGTGGTGCTTGGAAATTATTGGCGGGTGATCGAGAAGGTCAAACACAAGCCGATACCCCAATGGACGAAGAGTTTGCTTGCTGGAATCATCCACTGGATCTGCATTACGCAACAAAAGGAATACAAGGTTTACTTAAATATTCGGAAAAAAAGTAAATCGCTTGCGGAAAATATTTAAGCCCTCCACTTATTTGCCTTCAATCGTGCAGTTAGGCTAGTCTCTGTAAGTTTAAGTTGTTGTGCTATGATTGAATTTTCTGCTTCTGTGTAAGAATTTAGTCGGCCTTAATGAGTGCAAAATGTTTTTTAACATAGAATTGAGAGGATCATAGATTGGTAATGTTCACGCCATGTTTTTGGTTAAAGTTATCAGCCATTCCAAAATCGTATAGAAGGAACTTTTTAGGGTGGCCAAAAATTAGCGTCCAAGTATATCACCAGGATGAATATGGCAGGAACGAGCTTTACGGTTATGGCTTTGTTCACGTCCCAACCTCGCCTGGTGTTCATGATGTGGAATGTGTAACTTGGAGACCAGTGGGTTCATTTACCGATCAATTGGCCGAGTATTTCTTGGGTGGGTCTGCACAATTAAGAAAAACAGATGTCGTTTACACTGGACCGGATAGGTACAATTTACAAACGGTGGCAATGGGAAAAGTCCATTTTAAATTAGGAATTATTCTCAGAAACTTTGACAAATTTGGAGTCGAATGCTGATATCAGGTTGTGTAAATAATCCAATTATATGTTCATTTGTAAATTGTAAATATAGATCTAGAAGAGCTGCTAAGTAATAAAATTTCGCGTTTGTCACTTAGTCTTTTGAATAAATGTCCTGTACTTACATTCGTGTTTTTGAAGTTACGCGTCTTTCAAATATCTGAATTGTTTTCAGATTGGCGTATGTCGATTGAAATATCGGCCGTTGCTTGCAGCTCGTGCAACATTGGCTGTTGCCGAGAAGAGGGCGAGTTACTCTATGTGCCGGTACCAATGTCAGTTGTCCAAGAAGCAATAGACAAAGCACAAAATGACAAGTTCTCGCTCATCGTCAACATCTCAATGACTCCAGAACCTGGATCACCTGAACTCAGTACCAGTCCCTGTTCTATAACGGATGTCGGTACTATCGATGAAAGGAAGAATAAGTTATGCCGGCAACTTGAAACTCGACGGACGCCTGGTGAATTGAAAGAACTGGGTATCTTGAAGTCATCGTCAGCGTACCAATCGGGTTCGATTCTGAGAAAGACTCATGATCTAGAGCGAGCAAGAGTAGGCAACGTTCTGTCTAAGAAGCTGAAAATGCGGCCGAACAAAGAAGATCTAGTGCTTCAGAACATTCTGAAAGAAAGTTCCGTGGAACCATTTGTAAATTTTGCACATAAGAAATTAAAGAGGCGGCGACTGGAAAATCAGATAGATCATTTCATAGCAAACCGGCCTTCGCCTGGCAGTATTCCTGAAAATATAATGCACAATGCAATTTCTCCGACCTTACTATCCGAGTTATCTATGAACGATCAGCCAAGGAGTGATATGAATGCACAACAATTAGGTGGACTAGATGTTTGTGTTGATCGATCTTCCCAAAAAGTTCCGTCACCGCCACCTCTGCCAGCTACTATTAGCATTGACAACAAAATCCGAAGAGCCGTCACTACCACAGAATCTATTGTAAAATCTGGAGGGTTTATTTTTCATGAAACACAACCGAGCACTCAGCCCTCAACGACCCAAGTGGCGAACGATGATATACGTAATAAACAGCAAGCTGTTTTGGACAAAATAAAGCCCGCTAGCATATCTCTTGATGAAGAAGTATCATCAATTTATCAAAAAATGACAGTGCCTGATTTGAAGGCTATTTGCAGACAAGCTGGTTTCCAAGTACGCCAGAAAGCAACTAAGACTGAACTCATTGGTTTTCTGATGAATTCCGAAAAGCAAAAGAAAAGCCCGAAAGCATCCCAGTCAAAGGTGACTAATAACAGCAACAGTTTGAGGTCGACGACGTTTACATCGAAGCCACCAGCCATCAAAACCTTGCCTAAAATTTCGCACAAAGAGATCGAGGAAATCATGAGTCGAACTCCATCACTCTCAATCAACTCACCAATCACTTCCCCCATGCCCAGAGTTGCCCAGCAAAGCTACTTCCAATCTGCAGAGTCCACGCCCACACCTACCACTTCTATTGAAGGTATGAACACACATCAACAATTGATTGCCTGGAATTATTCCACGGACAATATACTCGAACAGCCTCGAAATCAAAGCACGATTGCTGTTGTTAATCAGAGCCAGGGTTATCAACAACAACAACCTTCAATGCAGCTCAATGTCAATTCTCAAAGAATGCATGTTGATCAAAGACAACTGAAACGATCGACAACTTCTGAAAGTTGGCAACCAGTTGCACGGAACCCGTTGATGTCCAGTTCTATGAGTCCAGAACCGAGCAGTGTTATTTATTCAGATACCAACAGTGTTTTTACCACTAACGATTTGGAACACGTTGCGGTCAGTGGACAACCGTATTCAGTACAGTCTCAAGGCGAAGTATTGAATCATAACCATAATGTCTGGGACAAGCAAGAAGTCGAAGATTTTGAAGTCAGATTCTCTCAATGTTTGCAAAGTGTTGCAGCTGAAAGCTGTAATAGTCCTGGACTGTCGATAACTGGACTTGACGTTGATGATTTCCTGTCATGTAATTCGCCCTTTGGAAGCACATTAGAAACGTGCAATTATTGACTGAGCTAATTTAGATTAAATCACTGTAATTTATCGAAGTAATTCTGTTTAGATTGAACGCGCTATGAATTATTGGGGTCTTTACCATTATAGCCTCCCATCAAATTATAACCCCCCATTATGGCATGATTACCATGAGGGGGGGGGGGGGGCTTTAGGTTACCTAACCACTAAGCTGGGGGGGGCATAATAGGGAAGACCCAATTATTGTTGTCTCACCGCTTTCTCAAAGATCACAATTTTCAGCAGTTGATTTTTGTTGTACATAAATCCGTTTAAATATTTTCATTCCAGATGTCCCTAAATGTAGATCACTAACTCATTTTAGTGAGTAGATATTTATACATAAATTCAACGAAACTAACACGCTCTTTTGTCAATAGAATAAAATTGTTGAGAACTGCCGTTGTTGATGTTTTTTGTGCATTGCGCTCAAGAGAATTTTGAACCAGAAATTTGAAGAACCGTTAGAGGAGTTAAAAACTTGGCCAAAAATCACGGTTCATACTTGTACCTGTAGAAAATATAATGTGTTGGTGTTAGGGTAATTTGCCCAATGCCATCATGTCCAATGCTATTATACCCAACCTGCAATTTTCAGAACGACTATTTAGACGATTATACAATAAAATGGCATGTGGAACTTGTATGAAACTATCAATACCGAACATGGGATTATATTGTCCCCTTAAGTATGTTCAAACACCCTTGTAATAACGGCTGCTTATTTGTATTCTGATTATTGAACGAAAAGGTCAAAGGGCATTGGGTAAATTGGTATTGGGTAAAGTGGAATTGGGTAAATTGTCATGTAACCAATGTGTTTACGCTACACGTACGTTTCAGATTTTAAATGGAGGCCAAAGTTTACGTCGGCAACCTCGACAGAGACACGAGTGAAGACCACTTGAGACGAGCTTTCGAGAGATTCGGAGAAGTGGATGAAGTCATTCTCAAAGATGGCTTCGGATTTGTACGAATGAGAGAAAGCCGAGACGCCGAGGATGCTATTCGAGAGCTAAACGGACAGTTAGTACACGTGATTTTCTAATAGGAGCAATAGTCATAGTTGCCATTGCTGGCCGTATCTTTTGACCATTATAATGTGAATAGCAGGCGCTCCTTGTGAAATGGAGAGCTTTTTAACAATTTTCATAGGATCTTTTCTCAAATTTGCGAGCCAAATGGGAAGGTTGATTCTAATGCCGAAACAATAAGCAGAAAATTTATAGTAAAACTGCGATTCTGCATATTTTCAAAGAATAGTTTTCATAAACTCATTTTTTCTTGGATAATTTAATTTGGTTTTTCTATTTCTAGTTTTTTACGCTCTTCCTGCACTGCAAACAAAACCTATTCTCGTTCCAAATCGCAGGCTCTGTTGTGTCACTCTCAATTTCACTCTTTCTGGATAATGAGTGGCTATTAATTTGGATTGTATTGGTGCGCTGTTTTTTTAAATATGTATGCACACATTTTTCAATGACTTTGATCTTTCAGAACGGGGTAAACAGGTAAAGCCCAGCGGACATTAAGTTTCATTAGAGGCCCAAAGTGGGACTATAAACACGCAAAATGATACATAATTTTTGCAATTTTTTTCAAGTTTTTTGAAAATTTTTGTCATATTTTATATGACAAAAGTTTTTCCATCCTCAGTTTATAAATAAGTTTTTCCATCCTCAGGGGAGGGGCCAGAGAATCTCCTTTGAGGTTTGATAATTGGCACCGCGTAGTTTCTAGTAACAATGGAATGGTTTTATATATTTTAATGTCTCGAGTTTTATCATTTTTTTAAAATAAAATCTGCTTTTTCAAGTTTTCCTAAAATTTTTTGTCAATTTAAGATTTTTGTCCAGCCTCAAGGGCCAGAAAACCTATTCCAAGGTCTGATAAAAAATTTACTGCATGGTTGTTGGTGTCAATGGAATTTTTTCCGACAATTTAACATTTCGAATTTTAGATGTTTTTGATAAAATTAGCAATTTTCAAGTTTTTTAAAACATTTGTCTTTTATTCAATTTTTCCTACCTCAGTAGCAAGGTAACCGCCTGCAGGGTTTGATGTTACTAAATAGTTGCTTGGACAATGGAATGTCTTCAACATTTTAATAGAACGAATATCTATTTGATAAAATTTGAAATTTTGTCTAAAATTCATTGGCTTTTACCTAGTTTATCGATCTTTATGAGCAAATGAGTTTTTTGAGGCTTGGAGTTGGGCTACTCGATAGCCCCTGGAGACACAGAAATGGTTCTGAAGATATTAATATCACAATTTTCGGCAACATGAAATCAAAAAAGTTGAAATCAATTTTGCAATTGATTTCAACTTTTTTGATTTTTTCATTTCCTGAGTTAATCGATCTTAAAAGGCCGATGATTTTTTGTCAGGTCTTGCAGATATAATACTGGTCCGATTTCAGAGGCAAAATAGTTTTTTTTAAATATTTTTGAAATAGGTATATTTAAAGAGATCAAATTTTGCCTTCGGGTTAAAAGCTTCAAGAGTTTTAAAAATGAGTAGCAATTGATCTGCTGGTCAGGTAGAGTATTTCTATGTTTTTCATTCAATTCTTTGGATTGTATTTCAGGACTTGTAAATCGTCGTCTCCATCGATGACTCTTGCGACCTGACTTCTTGGCAATTACTTTTTCAGTATCTTTTCCGTTTGCGCCCCCCAGCTTAGTGGGCGCATATTATTTGCACCCCCAGACGCATGTGCCATATTAATACAAAATGATTTACTATATAATGGCACGTGTTCTGTAACGGGGGGGGGGACGCATAACGTACTGGGGGGCACAAACGGAAATGATCCCTTCTTCAATTTCAGTAATTTTTAATGCTTTGCAATTAAAATCTGTGTGCGTGCTGTCGTTTGTTCTATTTTTAGGTCAATTGCGTGACTTACTTCATTAAAAAAAAATGACGGCTGAACTCGCATAATGAACTTTAAATTTTATGAACATTTACTAGTTAAAGGTCAATGGTGTGCATCTAAGTAGTGCCAAACATATATGCCTTAATTCTTGAGTATTAGAGTCTTGAGGTTTTGATTCGATTTTAAACTTTGAAAAAGCTCCATGAGGGTTTTTCCTTATAGAGCGTGTGTCATAAAAATGACAGTCCGAATCTATCCACAATGTCTAGTGGTCTATTAAAGGACTGTTAGTCAATCTGTCTATCCTATTTCTTTAGTTGTTTCAATTCATGGAAGGCTACAAGCGTCTATCGCGGCTATTTTCCGGCAATCTGCAGACTGTTTGAAAAAAAATGAGAATGAACATGAAATTATTTTATATTGAATCAATTAAACCTTAACAAGAATCTCTTTGCCAAAGTTACTTTTTATGACTGTTTCCTATTTTTAGCTATCACATTTGATTAATTGATCTCCAACGAAGTTTGAAACAATTATCGTAAATGTGTTGGTCTTTTGTCATGCAATGTTTTTGCTTGGCCTATTTGATTTTTCGAGTGACATTTGCGCACTTGACTTTTTTGTTTTGCGTGATTTGAAATTCTCTCATTCGCAATTTTAAGCAGCTGAATTGAAGTGGCGGCAGTTGACTACTAAATGCCGTGTAAATGTGCCGAAATTTCTGTAGTTTTTTTAAAATTTATTTTTGACTAAAGGGGTATATATTAACCTCTAACGACGTCATTGGAAGCACCCATAGTAATTTTAGTTACACTCCCACCGACTGAATCAGGCTGCAATAAGTTAGAGCTCACACTAGTCGTTCGAGAGCAGTTCTTCTGACGTTAGTCGGCTATGTTCATCTTCGGAAAGTGAATGTATTTACTCCCGAGAAAAAATTTTCTTCCAATCCAATTTTCAAGAAACTTGCCCTAAGGCTTCTAAGAAATTTTTCCACGAATTTTGCTCAGTTAATTGCGAGTTTTATACCATTTTGTGAGCTTGATTTCTACAAGAAGTGTGAAAAATGACCGCAAAAATGATTTGGATCGAAATCTAGTGTGATATCAAACATGCAATCTTGGAAAAAGTGGGATGACTGAGAAAATATGAAGTAGAGATAAATTGCTTGATACTTTTTTAAATTGGCAATCAAGCCAAATTTTTTTGTTGCTTGTTTATTTACAGTAAAATTGAGGTCTGAAATTGTTAGGCACGAAGGCATTGAGTAGCTGAACGGCTCTCCTACAGCGTCAATAAGCTGTCTTTCAATGAAGCTGCTGAACATGCAGAACTTTCAATGCTCAGCAGCTTCATTGAAAGATAGCTTATTGACGCTGTAGGAGAGCCGCTCAGCTACTCAATGCCTTCGTGCCTAACAATTTCAGACCTCAATTTTACTGTAAATAAACAAGCAACAAAAAAATTGGCATGATGGGGTGTTTTTGAATTAAAACACCTTTGCGACTTCTCTTTTTGCCGCCTACGCACTGGGGCTTAGCCTAGGCTCATCTTTCTGCTCCCCAGCATATGGGGTGTTTTTGAATTAATACACCTTTGCGATTTCTTTTTGCCGCCTACGCACTTGGGCTGAGCCTAGGCTCATCTTTCTGCTCCCCAGCATTTCTACTACGCCCCTTGGAGTTTTTTGTCTCTTGGTAAATTTTATTTTAAATTTGATGTTTGAAATAAACAGGATTACTGCATAAAGCAGTGATTTAGATGCCCCTTTGCTTAACTTTTTTCGTGTTATTTGTTCACCAGATCCATTGCCAAATGGAAGTAGTATATATTTTTTACGCTCACTTTAATAAGCAGGATTAAGCCTAACTACAATTTCACATCATTTCACATTTTTGGAAATTTCACGGTTCATTTTTGATGAAAACCGTCAATTACATCTTCGCCTTCTTTCTGTCTTTGTCAAATAAGCCCGTGATAATTAATCGTGTCTGGGTTTAGAGGCAAAATAGAACCCAGATGGAGATGTGACGATTGTGAAGTAAAAATTGTGATTAAATTGTTTATTTTGATCCTCACATTTTCAGGCTGTTCTGTTGTTATCATTTTTGATGTGGGATTACAAAGCTGTCACACCTTTTCGATACCCTTAGCTGTTGAAAGCTATGTCAGCAGGAGTGACAAAAATCGTTGTTTTTAGTGAATTTTTGTCATGTAAAGAATAGAATTTTTTTATAAATGACAAATTTGTTGAATTTTTTTGAAAAAAACTTCCGTTTTTCTCTTTTGACCGTCCTTTTTGAGATTTTGAATTAACAAAATAAGAGGTGAGAGGTTTTTTTCAAGATGAGAATTTTGATGAGTGAGAACTTCATGGCTGCATGCGATTTCCAGCATTGTTCTTCAGCTGTTGTCAAATTATGAGCTGCAAAAAGGCTAAATAAAATGGGATTTTTACGTTTTTGATATCACTCCCTTGTTTTCAGAGACATTGGCACCAGTACAAAAGTGAGAGTTGAACAGCCGAGGGAAAGGAGGGGAGGTCCTGGTGGCCGTGGCGGATTTTACAGGGGACGCCCGGGTGGAGACGGAGGGTATTCTAGGTAATGTTCAACAGCTTCTTTATTTGGAGTAAACTAATGCATGCCAATTATAAGTTAGCTGGCAACTATGTACTGATGAGTTAAAACAGACAAAGCAAACAGTTGGAATTTCTTAAATAAAGCAAAAAATTTCTTTCAGAAAAAAAAATCGAATAAACTTCCAATGGAAAGAAGATTCATAAAATCATCCACAAATTTCACTAATATTAAACCAAAATCTACTCGAACAATTTAAACCTAGTCCAATAGAAAGAAATATAGGAACCTTGAAGTTTAGTTTTAACTTAAGATAAAGTTTGTAAATATTTACTGTTTAACCCTAGGGTTATAGAATAGATTTAAATTTACTTGTTGAAAACTGTCATGTGTGATGATGATGTATAGTATTGTCCTTTAGGGTGATGATTATAAAGCGGGAAGGGAATGTTGGGTTTGAAGGTGTACTACAGAATAGGGTGTGAAGTGCTATGTGAAGTTGACAGGTGGACTTGGTCTTTTTAGATCAGCTTCTGCTGCAGAGGATTGAATGGAGCAGCATACCACTGCACATCGATTCGTCTTCCATTTGTTACCACTGGTTGTCTAACTCAAACCATTCTGAGCTCTGGCTTCATCTTGTTTAGCTCCCATGCCTCCCATTAACTCCTCCATGAGTGTGCCCAAGTGCCCACTTTAAAGTTGTTCTTAAGTAGTCGTCTTGAACGAAAGGTTGCGTCTGTCGTTGTTCAAGACAGCCAAAAAGTTGATCGAAGACGCACTCTGTGACTCGGTCACCAAGATGATGTTGAAGACGTCAGAAGCAGGATTGACATGTGGTCTTCGGAAAGGGTGATTTATGATCTGGGAGCGAGTGGGGGTCATAACGGTCTCATCAGTGATGGGAGAGAGAGGACTAACAGATGTTTCCTTTAAATTGCTATAAGATGTTGGTTGCCTTCAGGCCTTGTACCACATGTACCTACTACATAAAATCACTTGGGTGAGTGAAATGTTGGAGTTGCTATTTGTAAACAGCAATTGTTTGATGATCAAACTCTTAACTTATTCTGAACCCCCTCCCAAATGTTTCATTTTCAGGATGCTAATTTAGTTATGTTTCAGAGGCCGAGGTGGTGGATTTGGTGGTGGCGGCGGCGGATACGGTGGAAGAGACGGAGGCTACGGTGGTGGTGGCCGAGGTGGAGGAGGATTTGGTCGCGGCCGGGACGGTGGTGGATATGGCGGTGGAAATCGTGATGGAGGCGGTGGATACGGCGGAAGACGAGACAGTGGTGGATATGGTGGCGGACGAGACGGTGGATATTCGGGTGGAGGCGGACGTGACGGAGGCTACAGCGGCGGAGGTGGGCGAGGATATGGAAGTGGAGGCGGATACAGTGGTGGCCGCGATTCAAATTACGGTGGCGGTGGTGGTCGTGATGGTGGTTACAGTGGAGGTGGTGGTGGAGGCGGCGGATACAGATCACGAAGCCCTGTTCAAGGCGGAGCGAGATATTAGCCCGTGTAGCAGCTATCGACGCTGATGTATTCTAAATTGCGCAGGCGATAGCGACCATTTAACTTGTCCTAGCGGCCGTTTTAATTCTTTTGTCATCTCAAGAATTTGCATGAGTACCTTAACGTCTGCAGAAGAAATTCAAATCAAGTTTTGTTTTGTTGATTATTTCATTTTTTCCCGAAGATCAGGTGCAATAAGTAATTAGAGATGTTCTGATTTTTGGGCTATTTGGTTTTCTCTTTGAATGCGACGTAATTTTACTGGATCTGATAGATTGAATAATGTTGGCTATATATTTCTTGTGTTCTATATCTGTGTATGGTCGTAGTAAGTTGAGACCTTGCGATCTAATGTATTGAACTCTTTCTTGTCCTACTTCTGCAGTAAATTACCATAGACTCTAGATCGATTTGTAATGTCAGTCAAAGTTCCTTCTGTTTAATTTAATTCTCTCAACTCAAGTCAATGAGCTCTAAAAGCAGAATCGTTTTGGTGATTTACTCAAGTTATGTTTCAAAGTGTAAGCTTTTATACTGTCAAGATTTCTGAAGCGTTAAAACGTTTGTTGAGTGTCACAAAAATTATTGAATGCCGGAACTTTCATCAAGTTTTACTCTTTCGCTAAATTCAGTCGTTTTTTTGCTGCTTAAGTTGTCGGACAATCTGATGGTTATTATTGTTCATACCAAAAAATTTTAAAGACGCGATTTTCAAATGGTGTTAAGCTCAGATTTTTCAAACCTCAAATACGTTGTCTCGTCAAACAACATTTAATCTATTTGGTAATTTAAGTCAGTTTGTTGAACTTTTGAAGCGACTTCAATTTTTCCTGCATTAAATAGTTTTTAGCCTATAAAAAGTGCGAAGGTTGTCAGCAAATATTCCTATGAAGTTAATCTGAGTTGATTTCCATTTCTGACATCGTGATCAAATTTCTAAGAAAAAGAACACTCAAATCGGTTCACAAGAATTCGACGAAAATGATAGGGAAGCGGTTTGTTCATTTTTTTCAAAGCATATTTTTATGAAACGTTTTAGTCCGCGCTTTATTGAGTTAAAACTACAGCAGAATTTTTTGAGGCACTGTGTCGTCATTAGAGCATGTGCCATTGAAAGGTTTCAGTTGGAAGAATGTCGGCGAAAGTGTGGGTTGGAAACATCAACAGGGAAACAACCGGGGATCATTTGAGAGATGCCTTCTCGCCATATGGGGATATCGAGGAGGTGATTATGAAGGGCAACTATGCCTTCGTCATCATGGCCGACGAGAAATCTGCCGCCGATGCGATTAAAAATCTCCACGAGACGTAAGCTGATATCTTCTCTTACAAGTATTGCCCGTTACCCCCCAGCCCCCCCCCCCCCCCCAACCCTTCACCCCACGTTTGTGGGGCTGTGGCATCAATCTTTCACCCCATATACCAAGGAAGGCTTTTTCACAAGGAAGGCTTCATTTCGATGGACTATAACGAGAAAGATCCAAAATCATTTAAAAATGTATATTCTTTGTCAGTGAGTTAAAGAAAAGGAAAGCTTTTCCATCAACAGGTCAATTTTATTCTTGTCTTTGTTAATTTTTTGTGACTTGTATTTTAGTGACATCGGCAACAGCACGCAAGTCAAAGTAGAGGCTCCTCTGGAGAGAGATAGACGACGAACTGACGGTGGCGGATTTCCACAAAGGTAGGCGGATATATATTTGCATGAGTTGAGAATTTAAGTTTTGTGATTCTCTACAGTATAAGAATGTATCAATCATTATGATCGAATGACGAAAGAACACCTGAATTTATAAAAAAATATTCAACAAACATAGAGGTGCTGGCATCCAGAAAATTAAAAAAAGAACGTGTTGATTTTGTTACTTTTTTAAAATGTTTTTTTTTTATAGCTGCGAAGCTGTCAGCTGAGCGGAGCTATATTGCGGTGCTCTTGGTTTTTTACAATTCAAAGAATTTGAATTGTATTGGGGTGCTGTCTTTTTTACGACTTGAAGAGGAGTATTGGAGAAGTCCTTTTTACAATTCAAAGAATTTGAATTGTATTGGGGCGCTGTCTTTTTTTTAAGATCTGTTCACACATTTTCATGATTTTTGATGTCAAATTGGAGTGGTGATTTTGGTCACGCCGAAACAGGAAATGGAGCGAAAAAGCGAGTGGTTTTGCGGCGTGAAATTTATGCTCTCTAACTTTAATGTAGAGTGAGAAAACAGTGTTTGAACAAAAATTCGTTTTCTCGCTAGTGGTTTTTTGTTCACATGCGGCAATTTCACTTCGTTTTTTACTGTTTTTTCAATTTTTTGGATCGGATTTTTTCCTAAATGGTGTTTCCAATCCATTCATAGTCCGTTCTAGGTCTAGTTTTCTGTTTAGTCAACGAAAATTCTTTGAATTATACGCCAGGACTTGTATTGCTATGTTTTTTGTTTAGTCGTCTGACGCTCTTTGTTTTGTTTTACATTTGTTCACACGTTCACTTAGCAAAGCTGAAAAAATTCAAATTTTCTGACTGACTTCTTCCTCTCACTAACGGCATTTGCGTGCGTGACGTCATTTCTCACTCTCTAGCAAAAGTTTTTTGTGTGATTAGATTTTGATCATATGTGACTAACCTGACTCAATAAAATGACTTTTGCACTTCAAAATTAAAATTTATTTTGAATAAGTTTAAGGTTAAAGGAACTCATATGTGTAATAAAGGTCCCTAATGAAAAGGCTTCTGCGCAATGAATTTTAACAAGCCTTGTTAATTTATCGCTGAATTTTTTAACATAGCTTTTTGAGCGGCGTCGATAACTTTTTCAACTTATATCTGTATCTGTTTCTATACGGTACGCAAGTCTATTCTTTCGCAGCTATTCCGCCAATCTGCCGGCTATGTTTTAATAACGAGATTAAGTCATTTTGAGTAATGAAGTGTTCTACACGCGTTAACAAAGGTAAACGTTTAAATAGCTTAATTAAATAGTAAACTCGGCTTTTGAAGAAAGATGAACAGCTTTCATTTGGAGCTGAACTCCAAAAACATGGATTCGCTCTTTGAAAACAGGAAGTTCACTATGTAGTTTTGCTTTCTTCAACGTTTAGTGTTGTTAACTAGTATACATGGTAGCTAGTATTAATGGTGTGCTCGGTAACTAGTATAAATGGTGACCAATGAGAGAGGACCTTCGTTTTTGTAAGTATTGTCTCACCCAACGAGCGGGGAGAACATAAATAATTTTCAAGAGTTCAATGAGGATTGAAAAGAGAAGAATTCTGATATTTAAGGAGAACGAGACTGATGTTATAGAGAGCGATTGAGAAGAATGAAGAATTCTTCAACAAAACAAACACTTCCTTATTTGAACTTTTATTGAGCAAAAACTTTTGATTCCGAATCAAAGTTTGATAACAAAGATTTGTATTTTAATTAATACTGGAAAACTAAAATAAAATAAATGGTATGCTCAGTAACTAGTATATATGCGTGTAACTAGTTTATATGGGTGTGTTCAGGTCGCAGAATTTCACAAGGAAAGTGTGGGTGGGGAACCTGCAGGGAGGAGTGACTGAAGATGACCTGCAGAGGGCATTCGAGAAACATGGGGTGGTGGAGGAGGTCATTCTCAGGGATGACTACGCTTTCATTATCATGCAGGATGAAGACAGTGCAGCCAAGGCCATTCAATCACTCAATGACTCGTTAGTACTCAACACGACCGTGCACTCCTTTTGCAGTCTCCAGTTTTTTTTGCACCTATTGAATAACGAATTGAAATCGGGGTGAAATGATAGGGGGCGAAATTAACAGGAGTGAAAAGGCGGTATAACAACATAAACGTAACTCGAGGTATTACTCAGTCGTGAAATGAACACGAGGCTTGGCAATGTGTGTTTGCATATAATGTCCAAACCACCGTTATCCACAAACACCTGAAACTAAAAAATGTTCTGCTCGACGTTTTAATTTTAAAATTGATAGCATTTTCAAATTTCTAAGTCATTTCAGTAGAAAATAATGAAGTCAACTTCAATGAAATGCCCTCAACACATTCCCGCCAATTTGTTAAACATTTTGCATGATTGGTGGGAAAAAATAAAAAGGGTAATATATCTTAGGGACGAAAGTACCAATAATCAGATTTTTACATTTTGTGAAAAATCTCAATCCGCAAATTTGAGGTTCTATTTGAAAATATACATAAATTAATGAAGTTGCTGAGGTGTTTAATTAATGCTCTCAAACAAAGTTTGTAGCAATTATATTAGTCCTGTGGTCTTTTATATGCAATTTTTTGCTTGAACAATTTTTCGTCTGACCCTTTTTGACTTTTCGTCATCAGAAACGACATAAAAAGGTAAAACCCAGAGGGCATTAAGGGCTCTTAGAGACTTTCAGTTTAGGGTCTAAGTATGGTATTCACCTAGACTGTTTTGGAGACATTATTTATTGGTGTGAAGGGCGCTTCTTCGAGTTTGACCCCCTCACCCCATTTAATGCCCCCCCCCCCCCCCCCACTTAATCTCCCCTACATCATTCCCCCAATTACCACCCCTGCACATCGTTCCACCCGTTACTCAGCGCGCTCGGTCACGAGTTGATGGTACATAGCCGATGTAGCGTAGTGGACTCTCAACAGAGAGGTCAAGGGTTTGAACCCCTCACTAAATATGTTTTGGCCACAAAATATTGTTCTTCACCTTATGACACCTTCTAAAATGTTTGCCTCGCCAGTCGGTCAAGAGCAATTCATCTGACGTTAGTCGGTTTATGTTTTTGTATTTTATATGGAATCCATTTTATGTGCGGAATTAGTAACCATCAAAAGCATAGGTGGTTAATTTATGATCGATTTTGTGTATACAGTTACAATTATGGTTGGATTGTTCGTGCAGAAACAATAAACTGAATTTAATAATTTTTTCAAAATATTTTTGCTAATTTGTTTGATCTATCTTCTAAGGGACCAATAAATGTGCCTTTTTATCAGTTTATATATATCAGTTTATATGATGCTGATATCTTTCCAGGTAAAAAACCGCTGGTTGAATATATGGTTCCTCACTCACTGAAGTGGCTCACAACAATTGGTTCTGGGCTGCTGTTGATTTGTATTTTTCAACAAATGTGAGACCCAATTTGACCATTATTTGCCCTTCGTCATGGTACTGTGGCCACTAATTACGGATCTGAACGTTACTAATAGCCGAAAATCAATAGCTGAGGTGATTATTGGCCTTCTGGTTTTTACGAGTCGAAGAGGAGTATTGGTTTTCTTGAGGTTTTTTTTTCCACCGGAAGTAGTATTCGTTCAGACGCAGTTTTGACATAAAAGCGAAAGGTAGCAAAATTTCCGTGTGCACTAACTGTTTCTGAGCGAGACAAATTTTTTGATCATGCGCGGCGCTCAGTGAATGACTTTTCGGCTTTCAAAAGTGTTTTTGACAGATTGGCGCATATACATGACCTTTTATGCTTTTTTCAGCCAATTGGCCCAGGTTTTTTGCTAATTTGTCTTTTTTGAGGAAATAAATGTTGTTCGATGCTTTTTAAATATCTAAACATATGAAATTGATACCACAGTGTTCTTGAGAGCCTAATAATGTGTTTCAAGTTCAAAATTCGCACATAATTCACAATTTCGTAGTTAATTTTTTTGGCTTTTTTCAATAACTTCTTCCTTTTTAGACCTTTAAGCGCACTTTTTATTGAAAAATCAGTGCATTGGGCAACGAATTTTTTAATAGCCGCACAGCGATAGCTGGGGCTATTATTGGCGTTCTCTTGGTTTTTTTATTTCGTCGTCATGATTTTTGTTACGACCATATGACGTCACAGCCACTTCTTGTTCATTCGTTCATGCCATTTCAAATGAATTGCATGTGTGACGTCATTTTTCGCTCTTAGTGGCGCGAGTTTTTTTTTGTTCATGCGCGTGATTAAATTTTTGGTCACACTTGACTTACCTCACTCAAAAATGACTTCCTCACTTTAAAATTGACTTTTATTTACTTTAATTCAAAGAGATAAGGTCAATTGGGTGTGTGTCACTCTAAATGAAGGTAATTTGAGCTCAGCTAATAGAGGCAGCAATAAATTATACAAATTTTTAATCAAAATATAACAGATCAGCCTTCAATGAAAAGACGAATTTTTTTGGTCTATCTTTTTTACTGTTTTTTTAGACTGCCGATCTACGAATCTACTGCGGCTATTTTCTGGCAATCTGCCAGCTATGTTGTTAATTTATGACTTTATTGCCTTGTTTTAACCTGAAGTATTTTTACTCTTAAATCCTACTCATGATAATCCGACTTTGGCAGTTTTTGTCCAATTTTTGTTAGATATTTGTTTGTGTTTTGGTTAGATTCACCAGAAAAATTCTTTTTTTTTGCATACTCAGAGGTTTTAATTTTGTTTAATTGTTAGTTGATAACTTTTTCGAGTCTTTTTAAAATCAGTAAGTTTTTAATATGAGTACAAGTTTTATTTTGAAAATGATTCGAATCTTTGAACTGTTTTCCTGATCAATAGAAAAAGGTTTTTTTAATGTACAGCCAGGGATTTAAATTTCAGTTTTTTTTTATTAAATTACAGTAACATTTAATAAATTTTAACAGTAATGTGGCGTAAGTCTTCAAAATTCAGTCAAGATTTCATAATTGCGATTTTGAAAATTTGCATTTTTTTAAACGTTTTGAAACTGCGGACGGTTTTTACTCATTTTATCTGGACGAGAGGATGGGTATTTAATTTTTCTCAGCTGCGAATGCTAAATAATTAAATGCATTGTTTTCTACTTCAGTTTTTTTATATTGGTTTTAATATTTCTAACTTTCAAAAATTATAAGTGTCAGCGTTCTGCACATTCTAGTGAGTATCGTTCTATCCGTCGGGTAAGACCTATAGATGTACGTTTTCCCGACTGCCTTTACAGCTGTTTAAAAATAATTTAAAATTAAGCATTTTTCTTACTTTTTTGAAAAAGTTCTCTTTTGGTGTGCAATTGATTTCATTTATTAAGATTAATCACTGAGAGTTTGCTAGAATTCAGTTTCAATGTTTGTCTGTTTTTCGTTTTCTGTGAAAATTGTTAGGTCCCAGGTTTTAAATTTTAAAATGATTTTTTGCTTTTGAATATTCTGTTTCTTCTGTCTTTTTGTTGATTGTATTAATTTATGCAATAGTTTGAATTCAATTTGTCTACGAACAAAAGAGATTTGTATATCTTAGTTTTTCTTATTTGCAGCAACTGCAGAACAAAAAATTTGAGCTCGAAGTTTTCTGTTTTTTTTCAAGAATGCAGTTTAATTTCTCTACCTAAAAATGTCATCTACCTTATGCTTTCGCGATGTTTTTATTGCCTCGCACAGTTGGTTGGGACGTCTATTTTTAAGTCGAGTATCATGAGTTATTTCAGGACAGTTTAGACCTGTCTGTTTTTTCAGCCTATCAGTGTTTGACCAACCTAAAAAATTTGGCCATTTTTCAACGATGCCAAATGTTTTAATGATATTTTGCTGCATCAAGATTTCAGTAATTTTTTGGTAAAATTATATCTTTTCTTATATGTCTGGTTAGTTTTTGTGTTTTTACCGAGTGGTTTTTTAAATAAAATTTTGACGTGCACTTATGATGACAGTGCTCAAATGTTTTACCTGGTGACAGCGGTGTAAGTTATACCACTTTTTATAAAAATCAATTTTGGTGAGGTAAAGAGTTAATGTTTCGAGACAAAAGTTCATGATGTCTGTTGAATTTACGGTTTTCCTTTTAAAATTCCGACATTTAGGGGAGCTCCCGGAATTGCTCTGGCTATGTTTTTTGTCCACAGGATTTTTGTTACGACCATATGATGTCACAATCACTTCAAATCTGCTTTTCAAGTCTGCTTTTCAACCATATGTCACAATCACTTCCTGCAATTTCAACATCACTCTCGAAAATGACTTCCTCTCATGAAATTGACTTTTCTTTAGTTTATATCAAAGAGATGAGGTCAAGAGAGTTTGTGTCACTCTAATTGAGGGATTTGTGTCGCTCAAATACATATTAATATATATATATATATATATATATATATATATATATATATATGTATATATATATATATATATATATATATATATATATACATTTTTGGAAAAAAGTAGTGATAATCAGCCGCTATGTCCACAAAATTCTAAACCTTAGTAACTAACATCGAAAATTTCAAAATTCCAAAAATCCTCCATTTAAAACATTATACAATGGGCGCTGATGTTGATGCTGATATCTTTCCAGGTAAAAAAACCGCTGGTTGAATATATGGTTCCTCACTCACTGAAGTGGCTCACAACAATTGGTTCTGGGCTGCTGTTGATTTGTATTTTTCAACAAATGTGAGAACCAATTTGACCATTATTTGCCCTTCGTCATGGTACTGTGGCCACTAATTACGGATCTGAACGTTATTAATAGCCGAAAATCAATAGCTGAGGTGATTATTGGCCTTCTGGTTTTTACGAGTCGAAGAGGAGTATTGGTTTTCTTGAGGTTTTTTTCCACCGGAAGTAGTATTCGTTCAGACGCAGTTTTGACATAAAAGCGAAAGGTAGCAAAATTTCCGTGTGCACTAACTGTTTCTGAGCGAGACAAATTTTTTGATCATGCGCGGCGCTCAGTGAATGACTTTTCGGCTTTCAAAAGTGTTTTTGACAGATTGGCGCATATACATGACCTTTTATGCTTTTTTCAGCCAATTGGCCCAGGTTTTTTGCTAATTTGTCTTTTTTGAGGAAATAAATGTTGTTAGATGCTTTTTAAATATCTAAACATATGAAATTGATACCACAGTGTTCTTGAGAGCCTAATAATGTGTTTCAAGTTCAAAATTCGCACATAATTCACAATTTCGTAGTTAATTTTTTTGGCTTTTTTCAATAACTTCTTCCTTTTTAGACCTTTAAGCGCACTTTTTATTGAAAAATCAGTGCATTGGGCAACGAATTTTTTAATAGCCGCAAAGCGATAGCTGGGGCTATTATTGGCGTTCTCTTGGTTTTTTTATTTCGTCGTCATGATTTTTGTTACGACCATATGACGTCACAGCCACTTTTTGTTCATTCGTTCATGCAATTTCAAATGAATTGCATGTGTGACGTCATTTTTCGCTCTTAGTGGCGCGAGTTTTTTTGTTCATGCGCGTGATTAAATTTTTGGTCACACTTGACTTACCTCACTCAAAAATGACTTCCTCACTTTAAAATTGACTTTTATTTACTTTAATTCAAAGAGATAAGGTCGATTGGGTGTGTGTCACTCTAAATGAAGGTTATTTGAGCTCAGCTAATAGAGGCAGCAATAAATTATACAAATTTTTAATCAAAATATAACAGATCAGCCTTCAATGAAAAGACGAATTTTTTTGGTCTATCTTTTTTACTGTTTTTTTAGACTACCGATCTACGAATCTACTGCGGCTATTTTCTGGCAATCTGCCAGCTATGTTGTTAATTTATGACTTTATTGCCTTGTTTTAACCTGAAGTATTTTTACTCTTAAATCCTACTCATGATAATCCGACTTTGGCAGTTTTTGTCCAATTTTTGTTAGATATTTGTTTGTGTTTTGGTTAGATTCACCAGAAAAATTCTTTTTTTTTGCATACTCAGAGGTTTTAATTTTGTTTAATTGTTAGTTGATAACTTTTTCGAGTCTTTTTAAAATCAGTAAGTTTTTAATATGAGTACAAGTTTTATTTTGAAAATGATTCGAATCTTTGAACTGTTTTCCTGATCAATAGAAAAAGATTTTTTTAATGTACAGCCAGGGATTAAATTTCAGTTTTTTTTATTAAATTACAGTAACATTTAATAAATTTTAACAGTAATGTGGCGTAAGTCTTCAAAATTCAGTCAAGATTTCATAATTGCGATTTTAAAAATTTGCATTTTTTTAAACGTTTTGAAACTGCGGACGGTTTTTACTCATTTTATCTGGACGAGAGGATGGGTATTTAATTTTTCTCAGCTGCGAATGCTAAATAATTAAATGCATTGTTTTCTACTTCAGTTTTTTTATATTGGTTTTAATATTTCTAACTTTCAAAAATTATAAGTGTCAGCGTTCTGCACATTCTAGTGAGTATGGTTCTATCCGTCGGGTAAGACCTATAGATGTACGTTTTCCCGACTGCCTTTACAGCTGTTTAAAAACAATTTAAAATTAAGCATTTTTACTTTTTTTAAAAAAGTTCTCTTTTGGTGTGCAATTGATTTCATTTATTAAGATTAATCACTGAGAGTTTGCTAGAATTCAGTTTCAATGTTTGTCTGTTTTTCGTTTTCTGTGAAAATTGTTAGGTCCCAGGTTTTAAATTTTAAAATGATTTTTTGCTTTTGAATATTCTGTTTCTTCTGTCTTTTTGTTGATTGAATTAATTTATGCAATAGTTTGAATTCAATTTGTCTACGAACAAAAGAGATTTTTATATCTTAGTTTTTCTTATTTGCAGCAACTGCAGAACAAAAAATTTGAGTCCTAAGTTTTCTGTTTTTTTTTCAAGAATGCAGTTTAATTTCTCTACCTAAAAATGTCATCTACCTTATGCTTTCGCGATGTTTTTATTGCCTCGCACAGTTGGTTGGGACGTCTATTTTTAAGTCGAGTATCATGAGTTATTTCAGGACAGTTTAGACCTGTCTGTTTTTTCAGCCTATCAGTGTTTGACCAACCTAAAAAATTTGGCCATTTTTCAACGATGCCAAATGTTTTAATGATATTTTGCTGCATCAAGATTTCAGTAATTTTTTGGTAAAATTATATCTTTTCTTATATGTCTGGTTAGTTTTTGTGTTTTTACCGAGTGGTTTTTTAAATAAAATTTTGACGTGCACTTATGATGACAGTGCTCAAATGTTTTACCTGGTGACAGCGGTGTAAGTTATACCACTTTTTATAAAAATCAATTTTGGTGAGGTAAAGAGTTAATGTTTCGAGACAAAAGTTCATGATGTCTGTTGAATTTACGGTTTTCCTTTTAAAATTCCGACATTTAGGGGAGCTCCCGGAATTGCTCTGGCTATGTTTTTTGTCCACAGGATTTTTGTTACGACCATATGATGTCACAATCACTTCAAATCTGCTTTTCAAGTCTGCTTTTCAACCATATGTCACAATCACTTCCTGCAATTTCAACATCACTCTCGAAAATGACTTCCTCTCATGAAATTGACTTTTCTTTAGTTTATATCAAAGAGATGAGGTCAAGAGAGTTTGTGTCACTCTAATTGAGGGATTTGTGTCGCTCAAATACATATTAATATATATATATATATATATATATATATATATATATGTATATATATATATATATATATATATATATATATATATATATATACATACATTTTTGGAAAAAAGTAGTGATAATCAGCCGCTATGTCCACAAAATTCTAAACCTTAGTAACTAACATCGAAAACTTCAAAATTCCAAAAATCCTCCATTTAAAACATTATACAATGGGCGCTGATGTTGATGCTGATATCTTTCCAGGTAAAAAACCGCTGGTTGAATATATGGTTCCTCACTCACTGAAGTGGCTCACAACAATTGGTTCTGGGCTGCTGTTGATTTGTATTTTTCAACAAATGTGAGACCCAATTTGACCATTATTTGCCCTTCGTCATGGTACTGTGGCCACTAATTACGGATCTGAACGTTATTAATAGCCGAAAATCAATAGCTGAGGTGATTATTGGCCTTCTGGTTTTTACGAGTCGAAGAGGAGTATTGGTTTTCTTGAGGTTTTTTTTCCACCGGAAGTAGTATTCGTTCAGACGCAGTTTTGACATAAAAGCGAAAGGTAGCAAAATTTCCGTGTGCACTAACTGTTTCTGAGCGAGACAAATTTTTTGATCATGCGCGGCGCTCAGTGAATGGCTTTTCGGCTTTCAAAAGTGTTTTTGACAGATTGGCGCATATACATGACCTTTTATGCTTTTTTCAGCCAATTGGCCCAGGTTTTTTGCTAATTTGTCTTTTTTGAGGAAATAAATGTTGTTCGATGCTTTTTAAATATCTAAACATATGAAATTGATACCACAGTGTTCTTGAGAGCCTAATAATGTGTTTCAAGTTCAAAATTCGCACATAATTCACAATTTCGTAGTTAATTTTTTTGGCTTTTTTCAATAACTTCTTCCTTTTTAGACCTTTAAGCGCACTTTTTATTGAAAAATCAGTGCATTGGGCAACGAATTTTTTAATAGCCGCACAGCGATAGCTGGGGCTATTATTGGCGTTCTCTTGGTTTTTTTTATTTCGTCGTCATGATTTTTGTTACGACCATATGACGTCACAGCCACTTTTTGTTCATTCGTTCATGCAATTTCAAATGAATTGCATGTGTGACGTCATTTTTCGCTCTTACTGGCGCGAGTTTTTTTTGTTCATGCGCGTGATTAAATTTTTGGTCACACTTGACTTACCTCACTCAAAAATGACTTCCTCACTTTAAAATTGACTTTTATTTACTTTAATTCAAAGAGATAAGGTCAATTGGGTGTGTGTCACTCTAAATGAAGGTTATTTGAGCTCAGCTAATAGAGGCAGCAATAAATTATACAAATTTTTAATCAAAATATAACAGATCACCCTTCAATGAAAAGACGAATTTTTTTGGTCTATCTTTTTTACTGTTTGTTTAGACTGCCGATCTACGAATCTACTGCGGCTATTTTCTGGCAATCTGCCAGCTATGTTGTTAATTTATGACTTTATTGCCTTGTTTTAACCTGAAGTATTTTTACTCTTAAATCCTACTCATGATAATCCGACTTTGGCAGTTTTTGTCCAATTTTTGTTAGATGTTTGTTTGTGTTTTGGTTAGATTCAACAGAAAAATTCTTTTTTTTGCGTACTCAGACGTTTTAATTTTGTTTAATTGTTAGTTGATAACTTTTTCGAGTCTTTTTAAAATCAGTAAGTTTTTAATATGAGTACAAGTTTTATTTTGAAAATGATTCGAATCTTTGAACTGTTTTTTCTGATCAATAGAAAAAGGTTTTTTTTAATTTACAGCCAGGGATTTAAATTTCAGTTTTTTTAAATAAATTACAGTAACATTTAATAAATTTTAACAGTAATGTGGCGTAAGTCTTCAAAATTCAGTCAAGATTTCATAATTGCGATTTTGAAAATTTGCATTTTTTTAAACGTTTTGAAACTGCGGACGGTTTTTACTCATTTTATCTGGACGAGAAGATGGGTATTTAATTTTTCTCAGCTGCGAATGCTAAATAATTAAATGCATTGTTTTCTACTTCAGTTTTTTTATTTTGGTTTTAATTTTTCTAACTTTCAAAAATTATAAGTGTCAGCGTTCTGCACATTCTAGTGAGTATCGTTCTATCCGTCGGGTAAGACCTATAGATGTACGTTTTCCCGACTGCCTTTACAGCTGTTTAAAAATAATTAAAAATTAAGCATTTTTCTTACTTTTTTAAAAAAGTTCTCTTTTGGTGTGCAATTGATTTCATTTATTAAGATTAATCACTGAGAGTTTGCTAGAATTCAGTTTCAATGTTTGTCTGTTTTTTGTTTTCTCTGAAAATTGTTAGGTCCCAGGTTTTAGATTTTAAAATGATTTTTTGCTTTTGAATATTCTGTTTCTTCTGTCTTTTTGTTGATTGAATTAATTTATGCAATAGTTTGAATTCAATTTGTCTACGAACAAAAGAGATTTTTATATCTTAGTTTTTCTTATTTGCAGCAACTGCAGAACAAAAAATTTGAGTCCTAAGTTTTCTGTTTTTTTTTTCAAGAATGCAGTTTAATTTCTCTACCTAAAAATGTCATCTACCTTGTGCTTTCGCGATGTTTTTGTTGCCTCGCACAGTTGGTTGGGACGTCTATTTTTAAGTCGAGTATCATGAGTTATTTCAGGACAGTTTAGACCTGTCTGTTTATTCAGCCTATCAGTGTTTGACCAACCTAAAAAATTTGGCCATTTTTCAACGATGCCAAATGTTTTAATGATATTTTGCTGCATCAAGATTTCAGTAATTTTTTGGTAAAATTATATCTTTTCTTATATGTCTGGTTAGTTTTTGTGTTTTTACCGAGTGGTTTTTTAAATAAATTTTTGACGTGCACTTATGATGGCAGTGCTCAAATGTTTTACCTGGTGACAGCGGTGTAAGTTATACCACTTTTTATAAAAATCAATTTTGGTGAGGTAAAGAGTTAATGTTTCGAGACAAAAGTTCATGATGTCTGTTGAATTTACGGTTTTCCTTTTAAAATTCCGACATTTAGGGGAGCTCCCGGAATTGCTCTGGCTATGTTTTTTGTCCACAGGATTTTTGTTACGACCATATGATGTCACAATCACTTCAAATCTGCTTTTCAAGTCTGCTTTTCAACCATATGTCACAATCACTTCCTGCAATTTCAACATCACTCTCGAAAATGACTTCCTCTCATGAAATTGACTTTTCTCTAGTTTATATCAAAGAGATGAGGTCAAGAGAGTTTGTGTCACTCTAATTGAAGGATTTTTGAGGACAGCTATTAGAAGCAGCAATAATTTAAACTTATTCGTAATCAAAATATACTGAACGTCAAAAGTAAGTTAGCACTCCTATTTTTACGAAAAATTCAAATTTTGAGTCAATATTACTTCAACTTAAAATCATTTTTCGAAAACGATTTCTGCACCATTGATGCCCTTCACTTATCCTCTCGTCTACCTATGAAATTCAAGTAAAACTTAACGATCACGTACCGGAAATACCAAAAAGAAAGTTGCGACTAAATCATATTTTAATCACATTTTTTTCTCTAATTTCTAACGCAAATACAAACTCAATCATTGCTGAAAAAACCTGAAAACATATCACATTTTGAGACAAATTTTTTAACCGTGAAACTTGGATGAAGTTCATCAACTTTACAGTGGGATTCCTGGTAAGTGAAAGTTGTTTTGTCTGAATGTCATAGGTAGACTAGAAGATTAGTGTACGGCATCAATGGTGCAGAAATTGTTTTCGAAAATTGATTTTAAGTTGAAGTAATGTTGACTAAAAAATTGAATTTTTGCTTGGTAAAAATAGGGCGTGCTAACTCATTTTTGCCTTTCAGTATATAACATCTCAACATTTAAAAAAGTTCTATTTTGTTCTGTGTCATTTACTATCTTCGGCTATTTTCTGACACTCTGTTATTTTTTACAAGGGGGTATACTTTGAGAAAACCCCATTTTCAACAGGCTTTTTTGAACAATAGATTGTGACTGTTTGGCGACTTAAAAGACAGGTTTAGTTGTACAATTGAGCTGTAAATGTTTTAGAACAATTGGTTCAAGTTCAAATGTCAAAGTTGAACCTCCGAGGGAGAGACGGAACCGAGGTGGATTCAGAGGAGGATATAACGATGGCGGATACAGCAGGGGTGGTTACGGAGGAGGTTACGACAGGTACGCTATCATCATTCTATCATATGATGATGTCTTTGGTTTAGATATTGCCCTATGAATCTATAATGATATACACAGTACTATGTAATTAATATTTCTGGACGCTCACGTGAAGACAGTTATATATCTGAATTGAATCTTAGAGCTGAAGAAAAAGGAAATGCTTTATTGTAATTTTTTCACAGCACCATATAAATGATCAAAAATAACGCCCCATAAGTGTAACGAACGAATATCTTACCGACTAAAAATACTAACAAATCGAAAGAATCGAATATTAGCTGATTGGATTTTATAATTGGATACAGGTAAAGCTAGACTTTTTCAGTTTCTTCATGTTCATACATTGCCACTAATCTGATATTGAAGTCATAACAGTCTGATTCTACTTTATCTTAATCTTATATTCATTTGTCTCAAATCCGGACGTTTGAATCCAGTGGAATAAAACCACTGTGAATGACCTTGACTATATTCTGTGAAGCAGAAATTATCCGGAAAAGTTCACTCGAGTCGATTGGAACCTCTCGCTTTATTGATCTACTATACTTAGGCTGCGTAATAACAAGACATATTTAATGCCTAATAAATATTTGCATTCTAAATTTATATGGGGAAATTTTGCTCTTTTTTTGGATTGGTTAAAATTCATTCGAAATGACTGCATTTAATATTATAGCCCATTTCCAAAAGGAATTGTTGAATAGAACCCAAGCGGAACTAATTTCTCAACGCATGCAGCCGCTGTTATTGCAAAATAGAGCAGTGAATTATGTGTTGGGGTCCAGCACGCATGCGATAGACATAGAACATGTATTAAAAGGGATTGGTCGCAAGTAAATAGGTATGTGCATTTTCAGGCCACCTCGCGGCGGATTCCGCGGAGGTCGCGGTGATGGCGGCTATGGGGGCGGTTACGGAGGTGGATATGGTGGCGATCGAGGTTACGGTGGCGGAGGATATGGAGGCGGATACGGCGGACGAGGTGGATATGGGGGCGGACGAGGAGGCGGAGGCGGTGGATTCCGAGGCAATAGAGACGGTGGATACGGCGGTGGCCGCGGAGGATATGGCGGTGGATCGTTTAACAATCGGTATTAAGAGGACTGTACGCTCTGTGAGAGTTGTGCGCTCTTGAACTCACTCAGCTCGAAGAGCAAGACAGCGATAATTGACTGTTTCGTGTAAAGCAAACGTTAAAAAGTTCCTTAAGTCTCGTCATTAACAATTTTGTACCTTCAATGCTCTTTCAGTGGTTAGACTTTGAAGTTTCTCTCGTTCAATTTAACGATGTTCATTTATTGGAAAGATATTTGTAACTGCTTGAATTGTTCCCAGAAACTAAATCTCGATCGGCCACTTGACGATTATGATATATGTTATAATTTATAGCTCAACTTGTTGCAGTTTGTTTGGTTTCTTCAATTGAATGCTTACTTGAGCTGCAATTATTTTTTCACTTGTTTAAACAATTCACTAATCCTTTTTGGACTAAATCGCACCTTAGCTAAATGAGAAAAGCGACTAAAAAATAAACGATAGCCAGTTAGAAGTTTACAGGACAAAAAGATACCTCAATGGACTGTAACTTATTTTAAACCCAACAGTTGCCATTGTGGAAACTCCTGAGTTTCGTATGTGTATTGAGGGTTTTTAAATTATTTCTGAGCGCGGGTTAGCTAACAACAATACATTGGTTCCGATGGCCCGTGAACTAAATAAAAATGATCGTAATCGTGTTAATTGCTCTTAAAGAAGTTTGCAGCAATTATTTAATTAAGTTTGTCTTTTTATGACTTGACATCTGACGGATTTAGCCTCTGAGTGTACGGTTTCCTCACCCTCGGCCAGTGAGACTAGCCTTCTCGAGTTTTTCGGACAATTTTTTTGTGCGCTTTTAACAAATGTTAATTGCTCTATTATTAATCTTGACAGATTGCTATGAAATATTTAATTGCTCTCAAACGAAGTTTATAGCAATTATAATGTTGGTGTCGTCTTTGTTACAGGATTTTTTGCTTGACCGATTTTCTCTGACACTTTTAACTTTTCGTCCTCCAAAACGGGTTAAACACCTCAGCCCCCGCACTTAATCTCCCTCTATCAACCCCCCCCCCCCCCCCAATCACCACTTCCTGCACATCGTTCCACTTGTAACTCAGCGAGCTCGAGCAAGAGATGATGGAACATTTTCTATGTAGCATAGTGGACTCTTAACAGGGATGTCACGGAATCGAACTCCTCTCTAGGAACGCAAATTCTATGAACCGCGCTTTTAGAGCAAGAACAACACCGACACAGATGTAATGCCCACGGGCTTTAAAATTTTATTATAGCTGCGAAGCTGTAAGCTGAGCGGAGCTATATTGCGGTGCTCTTGGTTTTTTTAATTGCTCTTGAACGAAGTTCATAGCAATTATTGTAAACGTGTGTGTCTTTTTTATGCAAAATTTTTGCTTGACAATTTTGCGCTTTTCTTCTAGAACATTCTTTGACTTCTCAGTGGTTCGAATCCCGGTGGGGTCGAAGTTTATCGCAGCAATAAAGAAAAATTGATCTAGACTAATAGACCATGAATTAAATTGCCTCGCCTGTCGTTCAAGAGCAATTCTTCCGACATTTGTCGGTTTATATTTTTGTTTCGTCGTCTGACGCTCTTTTTTCTTTTTACATTTGTTCACACCTCAAAGCTGAAAAGTCAAATTTTCTGAATTACTTCTTCCTCTCACTAACTGCTTTTGCGCCCGTGACGTCATTTCTCACTCTCTCTAGTAATAGTCTTTTGCGTGATTAGATTTTCATTAAAAGTGACTTACCTCACTCAATAAAATGACTTTGCACTTTATAATTTAAATTTAATTTTGAATTAGTTTTAAGGTCAAAGCAACTTATATGTGCAATAAGGGTCTCTAGTGAAAAGACTTCTGCGCAATGAATTATTTAACAAAGTTTGATAACAAAGATTTGTATTAATTCACGATTATTAATTTTTTTTTTTAAAAAAATTATCGTTTAATTTTTTTACAGCTTTTTGAGCGGCGTCGATAACTTTTTCAACTTATATCTGTATCTGTTTCTATCTCTATCATACGGTACGCAAGTCTATTCTCTCGCAGCTATTCCGGCAATCTGCCGGCTATGTTTTTATATTAGGAAATAGATGGAAACAATTAAAAAAGCATTTGTGCAGTAGAAAGCAGATAGCATCAGATACAATGACGTCACTTGCATAAAAGTGTAGGTAATCGAGTAGTTCATTATTGAGATCTGACTCGATTCTGGAGTCTTCCGGCTGTTTTTGGAGGCTGCCGGTCATTTAACGATCATTTTTGGTTTACATTATGGCTAACCTTAAGTCGAAAAAAAAAACAAAGTTTTTGACATATCCAGGCCATTGTTTTGCTCCCCTTTTACTGCTTTTATGTATGTGACGTCATTTAATTGCATTTTAATTTAATTGGAAGTCATTTTTGAGCTAAATTGCGTGATATAAGATGTTCTTTAAATAATAATTAGTTTACCTCAACTTCTAAATGACTTTCAACACTAAGGACTTGAAAGGGTAATCTAAACCCTTTCAAGCCAATAAAAGAGTACTATATAATGTTCAATAGCAAAGCATGGCGATCAAATTAAAATAAGAAAAGTTTTTAAAAAAATTTAAAATTTATTAAGTAGGGTTAATTTAGTGCATGAGCAACTGAATCAACGGAATTTTGTATCTGATACTATCTGCTTTCTACTTCACGTATATGTTTTCCATCTATTTCCTAATAGAAAATAAACTTTTAAAGCCCGAGGCCATTACGTCTGTGTCGGTGTTGTTCTTTTTGAGCCTTTGAAAGCTCGAAAGGTGGGGTTCACAGAATTTGCGTTCGAAGGAACCTAATTGTTTGAACAGTAATTTTGGATTTGCTCGCTAGGGTATCCATCTTCCTCCTCCCCTCTTACCCAGATCGGCTGGCGTCACTAAGCCAAATTAACTAAATCAAAGCCAACACCTGACATGTCGTTCGAGAGAAATTCGTTTAACGGTAGTTGTTTTTTAATAGCCGAACAGCGATAGCTGGGCCTATTATTGGCCTTCTCTTGGTTTTTACAATTCAAAGAATTTGAATTGTATTGGGGCGCTGTCTTTTTTTTAAGATCTGTTCACACATTTTCATGATTTTTGATGTCAAATTGGAGTAGTGATTTTGGTCACGCCGAAACAGGAAATGGAGCAAAAAAGCGAGTGGTTTTGCGGCGTGAATTTTTTTCGCTCTAATTTTAAAGTAGAGTGAGAAAACGGTGTTTGAACAAAAATTCGGTTTCTCGGTAGTGGTTTTTTGTTCACATGCGGCAATTTCACTCTGATTTTTACTGTTGTTTCGATTTTTCGAATCGGATTTTTTCTAAATGGTTTTCCCAATCCATTCACAGCCATTCTAGGCCTAGTGTTTTGTTTGAATTAAATTTTCATTTCTCGCTAGTGGTTTTTTGTGTTCACATGCTGCATTTTGACATTGTTTTTCTGTTTTTCTTCTTATTTTTTTATCTGATTTTAAAAAAAATTATTTTCTCAATTAATTCATGGTCCATTCTAGGTCTAGTTTTTTCTGTTTAGTCAATGAAAATTCTTTGAATTGTACGTCAGGACTTGTCCTGCTATGTTTTTTTTATTTCGTCGTCATGATTTTTGTTACGACCATATGACGTCACAGCCACTTTTTGTTCATTCGTTCATGCAATTTCAACTGAATTGCATGTGTGACGTCATTTTTCGCTCTTAATGGAGCGAGTTTTTTGTTCATGCATGTGATTAAATTTTTGGTCACAATTGACTTACCTCACTCTCAAAAATGACTTCCTCACTTTGAAATTGACTTTTATTTACTTTAATTCAGAGAGATAAGGTCAAATGGGTGTGTGTCACTCTAAATGAAGGTTATTTGAGATCAGCTAATAGAGGCAGCAATGACTTATACAGATTTTTAATCAAAATATAACAGATCAGCCTTCAATGAAAAGACGAATTTTTTTGGTCTGTCTTTTTTAATGTTTTTTTAGACGGCCGATCTACGAATCTATTGCGGCTATTTTCTGGCAATCTGCCAGCTATGTTTTACTTCGTTCATTTGTACCATTTGACAATTTCCTAAATTGTTAGGTCAATTTTGATTCAGTTGTTGTTTTTTCTGTAATTTGGACGTCAGCATAATATCTATAGCTAAACAAATTTGTGTTCCTGTTATCTTGGTTTTTAATAGCCGCACAGCGATAGCTGGGGCTATTATTGGCCTTCTCTTGGTTTTTAAAATTCAAAGATCTTGAATTGTATTGGGGCGCTGTCTTTTTACGACTCGAAGAGGGAGTATTGGAGAAGTCCTTTTTTAATCAATTTTATTGGAGTGATTTTTGAAGCGGGAAATGAAAAGCGTGAAAAAATTTGGAGTGATTTTGGCGCTGAACAAAAGTTAAGAGCGGAGCGAAAAGAGAGTGGTTTTTGTTCATACCGCTGTTTTTGAGAGAGCGAGAAGTTGATGTGTGAAAAAATTTTCTCTAAGCGAGCGAAATTTTTTTGTTCACGTGCGGCATTTTAAAACAGTTTTTTCAGTTATTTTGGTTAGAGGTTTGGTTATGATTTTGTTATAACTTTAGGCTCGTTTCGGTAGTGGTTTAAAGGTTTCTAGAAATTAATTTGAATTTTATGATAATTCGGAAGTTTTTAATGTATTTGCTGATTTTCGGTCTAATTTTTGCGTTTTTTGACGATTATTTTATTTTACTGGCTCAAATGAGCATTGAAGAAACCCCTTCTACTTGAGCAAATTTTTGATAACAATTGGTTACAGTTTTGTGGGTAAGAATCATTTTTTGTTGAGAAATATGACAAAAAAATGGCGAAAATTGGAACTATTTTTCTTAATTTTTTAAAGATTTTTGTTTTTTCTGTTTTTAGCTTATTTTATTTGCCTATTGTGACTTGCCTATTGTTTTGTGAGCATCTGGATACCCTGTTGGCTGAAAGGATTTTTTCTTTTGATTTATATGTTTTTGAAATATTAAAAAATTTAGTAACCTTTTCCCGTTTTTCAGTGAAAGTTGTTTTTAAGAGCTTTTTTCATATTTTCAGCCTAAAGTTTTTCTTCAAACTTCACATAAGTTGTTTATGTAAGTACAAGTTGTTTTGAAGAAGTTATTTTGAAAGAGATATTTTTTTCGGGATCTCTATTTATAACAAAATTTAACAGATTTTTTATCATATTTTAACAGATTTGGTTTTATTGTTTTTACTTTGTTTCATGACTTTGTTTCAAGGTAATCATAAATTAGTGAAGGCACGTTTTAGTTGATGAGCAGTTAGATGGCGTGCAAATGGATTTCCACTTGAGTCGTTTCCGGAATTCTTCCGGCTATGTTTTTTTTTAGGACTGTTCACACATTTTCATGATTTTTGAAGTCAAATTGGAGCAGTGATTTTGGTCACGCCGAAACAGGAAATGGAGCGAAAAAGCGAGTGGTTTTGCGGCGTGAATTTTTTGCTCTATTTTTCGAGTATAGTGAGAAAACGGTGTTTGGACAAAAGTTCGCTTTCTCGCTAGTGGTTTTTTTGTTCACATGCGGCAATTTCACTCTGATTTTTACTGTTTTTTGGATTTTTCGAATCGGATTTTTTCTAAATGGTTTTCCCAATCCATTCACAGCCATTCTAGGCCTAGTGTTTTGTTTGAATTAAATTTTCATTTCTCGCTAGTGGTTTTTTGTGTTCACATGCTGCATTTTGACATTGATTTTCTGTTTTTATTCGTATTTTTTGATCTGATTTTTTGAAAAATGTTTTTTCTCAATTCACTCATAGTCAATTCTAAGTCTAGTTTTTCTGTTTAGTCAATGAAAATTCTTTGAATTGTACGTCAGGACTTGTCCTGCTATGTTTTTTGTTTCGTCTTCTGACGCTCTTTTTTCGTTTTACATTTGTTCACACAGCAAAGCTGAAAAAGTCAAATATTCTGAATGACTTCTTCCTCTCACTAACAACATTTGCGCGCGTGACGTCATTTTTCACTCGCTTTAGCGGAAGTTTTTTGGTTATTTGCGTGATTAGATTTTGATCATACGTGACTTACCTCACTCAATAAAATGACTTTTGCACTTTTGGAGCGAAGAGTGGTTTTTCTTCATTCCGCTGTGTCTGAGAGAGCGAGAAATTGATGTGTGAAAAAAGTTTCTCTAAGCGAGCGAAGTTTTTTTGTTCATGTGCGGCTTTTAATAAAAGCATTTTTTTGCAACTTTTGTTTTTTATACTTTTTTAAGCTTTTTGTTCATTCGTTTATGCAATTTCAACTGAAGTGCGTTCGTGACGTCATTTTTTGCTCTTATTGGAGCGAGTTTTTTTTGTTCATTCGCGTGATTATATTTTTGGTCACACTTGACTTACCTCACTCTCAAAAATGACCTTAATTTGAAATTGACCTTTATTTACTTTAATTCAAAGAGATAAGATCAAGTGAATGGATTGTGTCAAGTGAAGGTCAAGTGAATGGATGGTAGATGCAAGAACGAGATTGTGTTAATTTTGAGATAAATTCCCTCATTTAAGGTTTCTTCAAATCGTGGTACTTACTGAAGTCAATCACAGTGCAAATAGGTGTATACTTGTGTATTTTCGGGTTTTCTACTTATTTAATTCAAACACTTATCAATTATTTCGTCCTGTGGCTATTCATGCATTTTCTGTTGGATCGTTTTTTGTCACCGATTTCACTTTTATGGGGAAAATGGATATATTTGTGAAGTCTGAGATCATTAAGCTGCGTTGCGGTTCAGTTAGATTAGCGATTTAGTTTGGTTTCAAGTGGTCAGAAGGGTTATGCTTTGCTTGAAGCTCTGCTCTTTTGTTGCTTTCGACTAGAAACGGAAATGGTTTGAAGCCTAACGTCAAGAATTTTGGTTTTGGCAGCAATGATGTCTTGCCTTTTATTTACAATTTATGAATTTTAGTCCAAAGTAATTCAAACTTAAATAATGAGAGATACAAAACCATTAATTTTCTAGTAAAAGTCACAAATAAATAAAATTTCAGACATTCTGGCTGTCAAAACCAAATTTCTTGACGTTAGAGTTCAGAACCTTTCTGCTTCGAGTCGAAAGCAACAAATTAGCAGAGGTTCATGCAAAGCATAACTTTTCTGACCATTTGAAATCAAGCTAAGTCACTTTGCTTAGGGAAATTGGACAGATTTATGCATTCTGAGAGCATTAGGTTGAGGTTTAGTTAGACTAGCGACTTAGTTCTCTTTCAAATGACGAGATAGGTTATGCTTTGCTTGAAGCTCTGTTCTTTTGTTCTTTTCTACTAGAAGTGGAAAAGTTTTGAAGTCTAACGTCAAGAATTTTGGTTTTGGCAGCGAAAATGTCTGAGTTTTATTGACGGTTTGTAAACTTTACTCCAAATTACTTCAAACTTCAACAATAAGAGGTACAAAACCATAAATTTTCTAGTAAATGTCACAAATTTTAAATGAAATTTCAGACATTTCCGCTGCCAAAACTAAATTTGTTGACGTTAGACTTGAAAACTTTTCCGATTCTAGCCGAATGCAAGAAAAGTAGAGTTTAGAGCCAGCCATTATTTCTCGTCATTTGAAAAAGAAATGAGTCGCTAATCTAACTGAACCTCATTGCAGCCGAATGCTCTCAGAATTACTATATCTATCCAATTTCCCTAGGCAAGAAGTGACTTAGCTTGATATTTCAAAATGGTCAGAAAAGTTATGCTTTGCGTGAACCTCTGCTATTTTGTTGCTTTCGATTTGAAGCGGAAAGGTTCTGAACTCTGATGTCAAGAAATTTTGGTTTTGACAGCAAAATTGTCTGAAATTTTATTCAAAATGTGACATTTACTAGAAACTCTATGGTTTTGTATCTCTCGTTATTGAACTTTGAAGTACACCGAAGTAAATTTCACACAATATAAATAAAAGTCAGACATCCTTGCTGCCGAAACCAAAATTCTTGACGCTAGACTTCAAAACTGTTCGGTGGGCTTCTAGTCGAAAAGTACAAAAGAGCAGAGCTTCAAGCAAACATAACCTTTATCGTCCTTTGAAACTGAACTAAGCTCTTAATCTCTAACTGAACCTCAGCGCAGCTTACTGGTCTCAGACTTCATAAAACTATCCAATTTCCCTAGGCAAAAAGTGACTTAACTTGATTTCAATTGGTCAGAAAGGTTATGCTTTGCTTGAACCTCTGCTATCTTGTTGGCTTCGACTAGCATTGGAAAGGTTGTGAACTCATTTGTTTGTTACATTTACTACAAAATTGATGGTTTTGTGTCTCTCATTATTGAAGTTTGGAGTAATTTGGAGTAAAGTTCACAAACCATAAATAAAACTCAAGACATCTTTGCTGCGAAAACCAAAATTCTTGACGTTAGACTTCAAAACTTTTCCGCTTCTAATCGAAAGAAATAAAATAGCAGAGTTTCAAGCAAACACTAAACTTTCTCGTCATTTGAAACCGAACTATTTCGCTAATCTCTAACTGAACCTCAAAGTAGCTTAACGCTCTCAGACTTCATAGATGTATCCAGTTTCCCTAGGCAAAAAGTGACTTAGCTTGATTTCAATTGGTCAGAAAAGTTATGCTATGATTGAAGCTCTGCATTTTTGTTGCTTTCGACGAAGCGGAAAGGTTTTGAAGTCTAACGTTGAAAACTTTTTGCTTTTGGCAGCAAAATTATCTCTCAAGTTTGTTAACTGTACTAGAATGTTTTTTGTATTGTATCTCTCGTTATCGAAGTACTTTCTGCGGCCATATGCGTCTTTTTATGCAAGAATTTTGAGTATTAAATTGAAACAAGGATGCTCGTTGATGCGCGTTTGCACATGATGTTCCGGCCGGAGCTCATCGACATTTTTGACTTAATTGTCAACCTGATGAGATTATCAAAAATAGATATTTGAGTTTAAAAAATCGTAAAACAATCGAACTACTAATTGATTTACATAATACCACGCCCCGATGCAGCGCTCACAAAATCTGCCACTAGAAGGACAACGAGAAAAAACAAAGGACAAAATAAGCAAAAACATAATTTTTTTAGCGAATGTGCTAACAGAAGAGAAAAAGAAACACAAATATTGACCACTCACAAAACTTTTATGAAAACGCATATTGTCGAACAAACAAAACATCAGTTATGATATGATCTCATTGGATAAATGGTTTTTAAATTACAAGGAATGGAACCCCTCATTGATGAGTATAAGTTACAAGTTGACAAAAAGAACAAAAACTGAAAAATATAAAAAAAGTCTTTGAAATCGAACAATACCATAAACTTTAATAATTTTCGCTATAAACTGACTGCTTTGACAAAAAGCAAAAACAGCAAGTTCAGAAAAAATTGAGCGAAAGTTGTCCAACCGAAGAAAAGAGAAGTTTTTGGAAAAATTTTTTCTAATTTCATATACTTTTTAACAGCATTGGGGTTGTTCTTTTCTTAACAATATGACTTTAAAAGTATGAAAAAAATGTAAAAACACAAAATTTTTGAATAAAACAGTTCTATCATTGCCATTGATTTCAATAGCTTTCAACGGAAGTCAAAAATACGCTAAGTTATTCCTCAATGAGAAAGAAATTATATTTGTCAATTATAAGTCATCAAATGGACATCACAATAAGTCTAATGATTATGAAAACAACAACAAATACATGCAAAAACCAAAAACTCATTAGAAAGGCGCGAGAAGCACTTGTCGAAGCCATTGAAACCATAAGGTTTTCTCTGAAAACTTTATCTGTGAACCATTGCACGTATTCTCTAAGCTAATGAGAACTATCAATGTTGAGTTAATGAGATAACACTTCAAAAGGAACCAAAATTACGAAAAAGCCAATTTTTGAAATTATGAAAACTCGTGACATCGAAGTCATAAAACCAAAAGTTAATAGTTAAAACCGCTACCAGATTAATTTTGTATGCAAAAAAAGGAGAGGGGTTCTGTCTTTAGAGATTGACTTACAGTTCATGGAATTAGGTTTAATAAAGGTTGGTGTTCAAAAAAGTTCGATTATTAAAAGTCTTAACAGCCACTAAATTCAATAGCTGTCAGCGGAAGTCAATAAATACGCAAAATGTTTCCTCAATGGGAATATAACGATCTTAAATCATCAATAAGACATCACAATAAGTCTTATGATTATGAAAAGAACAACAAAAGCAGTCAAAACCAAAAATTTGAAGAAAGTTCATGAAAGTGTCGGAGCCATTTAAACCTTCAACCTTTCTCTGAAAACTTATCTTTGATCTGTTTAAAGACTCCTCCAAGCCACTGGAAACTACAAATATTATGATACTGTGATAAAAATTGAAGAGTAGTCAAGATTACAATAAAAAATGTTCAAAAATTAAAGTTATAAGGACTCGTGTTATTGAAGTCATAAAACCAATTGCTTGAAAATAAAACCGCTTACCAGATTAGTTTCAAGTAGAATAGATGGAGGTCTTGTCATTACTGAGACTGACCAACAGTTCACGAGTTTAGATTTAGTCATAAAACACATAGTTAGCAGATAAAACCACTTCTAATTTCGATGCTTTAAAAGGAGCGTGGTTCTGTAATTACTGAGACTGGCTTACTGTTCATGAAAATAAATTAATATCGGTTTATGTTCAAAAAAATTCGAAAAATTGTTTTTTAAAGTCTTAGCAGCCATTGGCTGTCCACTCACAGAACCATATAGGTTTACCTAATGCACATTAGGTCAATCGCCCTTGTAGTTAGTGAGTCTATGCCATACGACTCTCAAAATTTATTAAGATCTCAAAAAGAAAATAGAAATTTCATTAAAAATGTCAAAAACCCGGAGTTGAATACAAAAAAAACACATGAGTGATCCCTTGAGAACGAATATTTTGTTCATTGGGTATCAATTTACTGTAAATGAGGTTTGTCATTAACAGAATCTCGATATGAAATGTGACTAGTCTCTAAATGACTAAAATGACAATGATGAATAGGAAAATTTTTCTAATAAAACAGCTCTCAAATTGAACTGGACTTTTTTATAGTAAACTTCCCCATGAGACCAGAACTAGCCTTTTTATCGGTCTATTGGTAGCAGAAAATTGATTCATTTTGTAGCGTGAAATATAATTTTGAAATAATATTTTTATAGAAAGGCCTTAATTTGAATAAAAAATTCGCTAAAAGTGAACAAATATCACATGTTCACACAAAACTTTAAACTTCGATAACTTCTCGAAAAATACGAAATTCAAACAAAATGATGCCAAATATCCCGTGTTCACGCAAAATTTCAATCTTCGATAACTCAAAAAACGAAATTCAAAAAAATCTTTTTAATTTTGAATTCTACGCTGGACGAGCTTTTTAATGATACCACTCACATTTCTCTACGATGAATATATCGATCGGCCAAAATTGACTGACCAAAAAAAACCCATTTGAGTGTATAGTTCCTTCCCCACAAGTGCGTCGGAACAATTAACCTCCATGAGAAATTTTGAGCTTTGTGTCATTGAAATTCTGCTTTCATTTACAATTACAAGTAGCTACAGTGAGAATTGGTTTCTCGCTAATCTCTTTCAGGCGAATCGAAGCCCTGTAAGACGTTTGAGGGCAACACCCAATTTTATTGTCCTATCTTTTTTGTCACAAATTGACACAAACTACATTTTTCAGTTTATCACAAAACAGTCATTTTTGTTCTTCCCTGTAGTTCTTTATTTAATGCGACAAAAAAGGTTGCTGTTGGTCTGCAGTTTTTTTTGCTTTGTACTTGAAACCAAAATTTTTGGTTTTAAAGGCACAGCAATAAAAAAAACTTCAGTTTTTGGGCAATTTGTTATTTTTCTTGCATCAGTTTTCTAGCAATTTTTGATTGTGATTTTTTTCTACAATTGGCCTCGGATAAGCTTCTATTTATTTGAAGTTTTTATTTACTCTAAACCAACTAATAAGGCGTTTTCCACTTGTAAGCAATTTTTAAATGAAAAATACTTCATCCTGTTTTGCCCTTGTAGGACAACATGAACGAGTCTTGTCGTTTTCTTACTTTGTTGCTTTTGCGTCTTTGTTGAGATTTTACTTTTTATTAGCTCTCATATGAAGTTCGAAGCAATTAGCGTAAAGTTTGTGTCTGTTAATGCACAATTTTCGCTTTACGGTATTGACTTCTCAAGTGGTTTTTTTTTTCATTTTGCGTGATCTAAATGTCCTCATTCACAATTTGAAGCTGTTGAAGTTTGTTGGAGGCAGTTTATTACAAAAAGTCAAATGAAAATTGCTGCGAAATTGGTGTCAATCTTCCATTTCAAATCTTGATTGTAACCTCTAATTGACTTCATTTGAAGCAACGAAGTGAATTTTTAAGCCCCTCCCCATCCACGACTATAGCAGGCTGCAATAGATTATAGCATGCCACTAGTAATTTGAGAGAAATTCTTCCGACATTAGTTGGTTATGTTTGTGAGAAGATTAATTAATTATGTGGCAAATTATTAGTTATTCTAAAAGTTCCAAAGTTTTCTCAAGAGATTCGAAAGTCTTTTGTTTACTTCTGTGGTATTTATAAATCAAAATCCTCTTTTTCTGTTTGCTATGTTTGAAAATTAATAATTTTTCAGTTTATACTTCTTCCGTGTTTTACTTCTATATCGTCAATACTGCGATTTAATGATTATTAAAGTTCTCTTGAGACTGCATTCGTATCGTTTGGCAGTTTTTTCTTGCTCATTAAAAATGGTCATTTAATAAATAAGTTTCAGCGAGCGTTTTACTTTGATAAGTTACGTCCCTGTTGTCAGTTAGGTTTTCTGGAATTAATGTGGGCTCGCGAATATTGGATGTTAAAAAATGGTGTACGGTTTTTGTTCTTGAAAATATTACAATCATTATCCTCAATAACTAATACGCACATTTCACTTGTCCAATATTTTTGCATCTCTGGCGAGTTCTTTAATTCGGTTACGTGTTTCAGTTTCAAATCTAAGGTTTTATACAATTCAATGAAATCAGAAATTTGCTTCTCTCGCTCTGAAAGGTCTGTTTGTCAGTTTTAGATGAATGGTTGATCATTGAGTGTAATTCTGTGTGGTCTTTAATTGCGCGTGTCATTTAAATATCTACGTCCGCTGCATTTCCAACACGTCGTGAGTCGAAATAGATGATTAATTTTCTGAACCACAATTTTCCTGTTTTCAAAATATTCCATTTATCAGTTTTCAGATCTTGAGTGATCATTGATCAATGATTATTACAGTGTAAATTAATTTAAGGAGAGACTATTGTTTGTTTTTCGATTGTTGTTTTTGGTTTCAAAATTTAATCTGCATGACTGACAATGCCTGAGACGGTTTTCTTCCCACTAATTATTTAATTTAGGCTTATGAGAAAATCCATCTTTTTAGTTGATCCTATTATTTGGCATCTGGATATCAGAAATTCGAGAATTTTCGGTGACTCGGAAACCCAACAATAGCATCAGGGTTAATTACCGAATTTGATAGAAAATATACCTGGCTAATAATTTTTAAGCAAGTAAATTGAAATTATAACCATATGGTTAAATATACTTATCACAAAAATGGAAAATACCTAACTAAAGTTACAATCAGAAATTGAATTTAATTATCTATATGGAATTACCTAAACTGAGGCCCCTCAGACAGCCTTATAACTTCACTAAAGATTATTAATTAATGTTAAGTTACTACAAATGGACAAAATCAACCATAAAGATTACAAAAGATGCTAACGTACTGTAAAGGGCGACTCAAGCACGCTAACCTAAAAGAACATGTAACATTTGTTTTGAGTTTTACATGCGTTGGCGAATTGATAATATTGTTGTTTTTGTTAGTTTAATTGTAGTTCTATCTCTTGAATTAGAGAACTGTTGTAAATCTGCGGCGTCGGTCCCTGGTCTACTAACGTTGCTTTTCATATACACGTTTACTGCTTTTAGTGATAAGGTTTTAAAATTACTTATGTTACTCTGCTGTGACTGATTTTTTAATTATTCGCGACAGTCCACTAATATGAAACTTGTAAATTATTTTGAAAAGCATTTTTGCAATGAATTAAAGGCTTTAATATGAGCTTGATTTGTGATTTATTTCCAAGCCAGTATTGGGCTTTAAAGAGGGTTGTGAGTTCAGTTTAACTAACATGATCGATGTCGCTGGCAAATTCCAAGTTTCAACATGAACTGTTTTTTAATAAATTTTAATAAAAATGGGCTTACGTGAGGAATATTTTTTTATCCATTCAGTATCGACTTTATTCAAAAGAAGACAGCAATTCACTGTTGTTGTTTTATCTTTTTATGTGAATAAAAAGTTGACAATAAAATAGTCAAATTGTGTAACGTGTTGGTACAGTTTATGAAATCAATTTGGGGATATATTTGATTAAAGTTGCGATCTCTCGCGGCGATGTTTGATTGTTTTGTGGTACTATCTCTCATGAAGTAATCAAAGGATGTATCTCGCGTATCAGTTGTACTCTATATTTACGAACCTTTGGACGCCATTTGAATCTAGAGACAATTTTTGTCTGCAGATGCCATTTTAATCGGGTTCGCTCATTTTAAAGTTTTTTCTTTTTATTTTCTGCAAAATAAAACCAAGTTTCAATTCTTGACGCATTGCGGTTTCGGGTTTAATTCCTTATTTTTTTTTAATTTGAGTCCTTTTAATATGCCGTCGGGTGCAAAATTGATTTGAGGAGGTATGAGCTATTGAGCCCTATCATCCTTTTTAGGTTGATTTCGTTTTCGACTGTCTTAAGAATTTTGGCTATTTTTCCGTTATACGTTACCAGATAGCATAATATCTGGTAAAATTGAAAAACAGCCAACTTTTTAAGTCGGCCATGAAAAAAAAATAATTCAAAAAGGCTGGTTGTGTTATTCAGTCTCAAAATAACCACAACTACTGATAAATATTTTGTGGTTAATAATTTTCGTAGTTTTCTGTGAATTTACGATGAATAATTTTTTAGCTAAAGAATGTCTTTTTTGTGTGGTTGCTGAATGTCTTTTATTTAATTTTTTTTTAATCATTTGCTGGTCTCAATGATGCCCCCTTAAATTCTTCATCTTGACCTCTAAAATTTTTAAGTCATCATTTTCGTTATCAATGGCGAGGCAGAGAGCGGTTGTTACGCCACATAAGTTAGCTTTTGCCTTCAATAGTGTTTACGTATGAAGTCTCATCTAATTCATTTTTTGCTCGATCTTTTTTTTTGTTTTTCTGAATTGTGAATAATGGATTGAGTACTTTTTATTTGGTCTTTTCTACCTTTTTGATGGTTTGATAATTTGTTCAGGAAGTTTTTATGCTTCGAATCGCTTCCGGTATTCTTTCGGCTATGTTTTCATCTCGGCGTCTACATTTTTGATACCACAATTGACGTCACGCTCACTTTGTTTTTTCAATCAAGTTTTGGAGAGCTCTGCGTGCGTGACGTCATGTTTCCTTAGTTTTTGGAGAGAGCGTTTTTGTTAATTCGCGTGAATAGTTCTTGTTCACTGTAGATTTACGTCTCTTAAATTGAATTCTCTCACAAAATGACTTTTGCTTACAACAATGGAATGATTTGAAGTCAAATGGAGATTTCAGTGCATATGTCAGCTATTTTCTGGCAATCTACCAGCTTTATTTTTCTTTTGTTTTCTGCCTTTTTATAGTTTTGCAGATTATCCAAAAAAGATACACTATGGTACCAAAAAGCTACGTACACCTGAAAATTTTTTGAAAAGCAATAAAAACAATTAATATAACATTTTTGAGTTCAAATTTGATCTCTAATAATCATTACACCTTTAGCGGCATTACACCTTTAGCTTTTTTTTAACGTCTAGTAGAAGGTTCGTATAGTTTTCATGCATGTTTCTCACGACGTCTGTATCAATTTCATTCCAAATTTCATACTCTTTCTTCTAAATTTCCCCCAAAAAACTGTCTGTTTTCGTAATCGTTGCTTCAAAATTGCCCATAAATGTTCAATAAGATTCAGATCTGGACTGTATACTGGCCATTCCAATACCTTTCACTCCTTTTCGTGGAAAAAATTGCCGATAATTTTCAATTTACGCACAGGAGCAATATCTTGTTGAAAACTAATGTCCAGGCAATGCATTTTGTCTTTGTAATTTTTCAAAATCTCCAAATAACCGACAGCGTTCAGCTTGTTTGGACACTTAAAAAACAATATCCGTCCATATAATCGTATTGCAACCCAAAACACAAGTGATCGTTTGTCCGAACTCAAATTTATTGTGTTTTTTCAAGAAATCTCGTTCCATTTCTTCGAAAAACTCTTAACAATTCCGTCGCTGGAGATGCGCACTGTTGTTTCGTTAGTAAAAAAAACATTCTGCAAGAACGAGAAAGGCTTCTTGAGCATATTGATAAGCCATTTTGATCGAAAACACTTGCTTTCTTCTACAAAATGACTCTTTTTTTGCAGCATTTCCTGAAAACACTCCATTTTTGCGAATTTGTCTAATTGTTTCTCTGGTAATTGTATCGCAGCAAGAGAAAGTGTTATGAGCCACTCTAATGCGCTCCAGTGAAGTTTTGGAATCCTTCCTAAAAATGGGTAACTAACTTTTATTCTGATTTTTTTAGACAATTTTGGGGGTCTTCCGCTCAATTTTTGGGCCTCTAAACTGTTATTTTTCAACTAACGTTTATATGCATACTGTGCACTGGATCTTGGGTTCAAGTTGAGTTGCTTTTGTATGTTAGACCATGTAATCCGACATCTCGTAGCGTATCTACTTGGCAAACGGTGAAAGATCAAAGCGTCTTAACCATCTTTTCTGTTTAAGCGGAGAAAGTGAAGTGAGAATGAAATTTCGCTTAAAACTTCTAAATTTCACACCTTTTTCACGCCTTAGCGCAAGTCATGCTTATGAAGCACGAATCATGCTTTAACAGCAGAAATCATGCTGTACGTAGCTTTCTGGTACCATAGTGTATTTGGGCTGATGGATTCTTGATCAACATTTTAAAAATTTTGATAACCACGTCATCTATGTAATCGTAAAAATGAGTGATTTAACTAATTTTGCATTTCAGGTTTGATTTTGTTTTTGACGAAACAGTGGTGGCTTGCAAATAATATAATTAAAATAATTGACAATGAGCCATGAAGAACATTGGACCAACTCTTCTGTTGATATTTCGAATGCTGAAACTGGCTCTGGAAGTGTATTTGTCATAAATTCATCAACTCAGTCGCCTGTAACCTCATTGCCTGATGTAGTAACTGCTGGACAGGCTTTACCAGCTAGCATTTACCAGCAGCAAGTTATAACTTATAATACAGACATGACTAGTAATAACACAAGTACAATTGTGCAGTCGACGTCTCAACCTGAATCGGTATCGGCAAACTGTAATTCACAGCCGCAATCGCCGCTCAGACAGGCACCACACGCAACCTCGGAAAGCACCCCAGTGTCGCCACAACATCAGATGGGGCAGCCGAAGGGCCAAATTGGGTTCACTATCGATTTTGACGATACGGGTGTATCGTGGAACCTGAAGAGTGACCTCAACCAGTTTTTACCCAGCAGTACGAAACTTAAAATGGAGGAACGTAGAATTGCTGCCAAAGAACAAGCAACGCCTAAAAAGAACCAAAAGCCTTCAGATCAGCCCGATAGTAAAGAACACGAGGATAACTCTTCTCATAATGAAGGAAGCTCGACTCTCGCCGGCGCGGATAAAGATGATCTCCTGAGCGAAGCGGGGACATATATAATTGATCACAAGGCGGCAGTTGCGAAGAAACAGGAAGATGACGGAGGTTATAAAGGCGACTATGTTGACCTTGAAAACCATGAGTTTTCTGTTGGACAGTCATCGCTTATGGAATCATTTCTGGATCATGCAGCAGCATCTTGTAGTGTGAGTCCATCTCTGCCGACATGCGAAGACACCCAAGTGAAAAATCTGCTAAATGTCAATGAAAACAGAACTCCAATTGTCTCAGACTGTGAAGAAGAGTTAAAGGCAGTTGAGAATCACGATGACTGCGAAACGCCAAAATGTGACAACATTGATAATGATGAAGAAAACAGATTCGCAACTTTTTCGCGCAGTCCCAAGAAAGAAGCTCCTAAAGTGCAATCAACGAATGCTAATTTCAGTGCAATACCTCGTGCAGCCAACCCTGTAGATCTTACTGCTTACAGGATAAACAATGTCACTATTGACACTTCGCAAAGAGACAGTGTTGTCATCTCGGATCTGAGTCCGTCTCCTCAATATTGCCCCAGCGTAACAAGCAGCTCACTGGTGTCATCCAAGTTGAGCCCAGTACCTGCTAGAAGTACCTCTGCAGCCAAGCCACCAGCCCCCGTTGCTAAGGAACCGAAACGCGAACCGTTGCCAAAAGTTGACAATGCTCCTAGACCTAACATTACGAAGCGCCCAAGCTCTGCAAATGCTCGTCCAACAAGATCGACTTCTAAAATTGACGTCGATAAGCGTTTGGTCGAAATGGAAGAATTGCTTAAGAAGAATTTGAAAGTATCCGTCGGCAAAAATGTGCTTGCTCAGTATAGCACAGATAATGATTTATCGAAGGGAGATAATGATAATGTTTCGGGTCCAGCAAAAATTGGACCTGCAAGAGGTAATTTCAACCGTTTGCAACCCATTCGGAAAAGTGCTGGACCTCGATTTGCAGGCGGAAAACCGTCGGACGTCAAAAGTGTTTCGTCAAGCTCAGACGTGTTTGAAGATCCGAAGAAGAGTACGGCGAAATTGGGACGTGTTACTGCAGTGCCGAAGCAAGGTCCGCCGCCTTCGCCAACCTCAATTAAAATGAACAAAGCTATGAAACTGAGGATGAAAAAACACTCGGATATGGACGATGGAAATGACTGTATAAGTATGACAAGTGACGGAACCTCGGCTCGATCTCTGTCTAATAGTAAACAATTATCATTTGCCAGAGCTAACCCAATGTACAAATCTCTGCCTGTCAAAAGAGGTGCAACTACACCCCAAAGCGTGGGTGCTCGCGGGGTCAGTATAGCCGCAGCTCGAGGCTTGACTAGGCCGGCAATTCTTCCGAACAAAGCAGCAATTGGAGGCAAAGCAAATATGCAAGGTAACGCAAAGCAAGGTGTTACTACTTTACGTAGGGGTGAAAATATATCAAATACCAGCTTGACCACCGGAGGTAGCGGGAATCGAACCCCTGACGAGACGAATTTGAGCACATTTGACAAGCTGGTCTTGTCGTCGATTGATCAACTTAGCAAGAAGCTAAATTTGAGTTCGTCACAGCTCGTAACGCTTTGCCAGAAAAACGATTCGCTGTTGCTGTCTGGACCCGGTAATGACCAAACTTTGGGCAAGAGGATGGGCGTGAAGGGTACTGGGGATTCATCATCTACTGACATCCCAAAACTAAAAACTGGCTGTCAGGAAATCTCGGCCATTTTGTACGAGTTACGAGTGGTAGAGAAGAATATTGAACATGCAACGCGACATTTAAATGCGGCGCTCGCTTTCTATAGCTCAGCTAGCAGTTCAGCTCAAAAGTCATCTTCTTTAGATAATTCAGGCAATTTTGATGATTCGTTAGTAGAGTATTTCTAATATAGATTAACCCACAGGGTGCTATAAGTAAGGCACAGCTGTTTGATATTATGCATAAACCGTGCTTCAACAAGAGTTAAAATTATATTTTCTATCAGACTTGCATATGCAATTTCCGTTTGCAACTAATGCTGTACAAGGTCTTTGGTTTAACATTTGTGTCAACGAATTATGGTATAGTTTTGGAATGCCCTTTAAAAATAGCTAGAGATAAATTCCCAATGGACTGCGGGCGTTTCTTGAAGTGCTACTACAATTGCGATTGATTTTTTCAAAATTAAACTCCTTCGTAGGGAGGGTGAGCGATAACGTTTTGGTGCCTGACAAGTCGAGTTTATTCCATTATCTCAAAACCCAAAGTTCGGTGGACAAAATTATTGGTCATTTAGAAATTGGTTGCCTTTCGGAGTCAAAACAAAGGTCGGTCTTCGTACTTACGGAGTTACAATTATCAGCTATAAAATTCAGAGCAACTTTTGATCGGAAAAAGTTTGACTCTATGAGGGATATAAAATTTAAGTATAACATTCAGCGTATACATGTATTCTTGGAAATGAAACTAATTTTGAACCTTTTGCAAAGTCGAAGGTGTTCTACCATCATCTGTATCTTACACGTGACAACAAATCCTATCGTGGCACATTAAAAATTCAAAAAAGAGCAAAACTTTTCTGGAATCATTGCTTCAAAAGCAGCAACCCACGCATTCGCCATTTAGAGCTTGAAGGATCAACCAATATCTTTGAAAATTTATGAAGTGTTTAAGTATTTGATCGAATGCTTGCTGAGTAGAATTTTTTTCAGGGTGGATTTAAGTTTAAGGTTGTTTGATTTGTTTGATTGCTCAATAAGTGTGACTACGACTTGTCAATTGTTATACATTATAACATATATTGTCTTTGTAGAATGATTTAATTAGTAATTCAGAATCTACTTGACCTAGTTGCGTATTATTTTAATGCAAATATTGACACTAGTAGGAGTTCAAATGTATTTTTTTAACCTTTTCATTGGGTTGCTCCCAAGGAAAACATATTTGAACTCCTGTTGTTAATATTTACATTAATTTCATCTACAACTAGGTAGTGTAGACTATTTATTTCTCGAGCTAACATTAACTTGTCCTGTCACTAGTTGTCAACTTTACAACTAGTTTGTCAATTTTGCTTTGTGTCACTAGAGTTCAAGGAATCAGTTCAAGTGAGATCTTCATTTGCGTGGTCAAACAAGGTCTTTGGTTTAACATTTGTGTCAACGAATTATGGTATAGTTTTGGAATGCCCTTTAAAAATAGCTAGAGATAAATTCCCAATGGACTGCGGGCGTTTCTTGAAGTGCTACTACAATTGCGATTGATTTTTTCAAAATTAAACTCCTTCGTAGGGAGGGTGAGCGATAACGTTTTGGTGCCTGACAAGTCGAGTTTATTCCATTATCTCAAAACCCAAAGTTCGGTGGACAAAATTATTGGTCATTTAGAAATTGGTTGCCTTTCGGAGTCAAAACAAAGGTCGGTCTTCGTACTTACGGAGTTACAATTATCAGCTATAAAATTCAGAGCAACTTTTGATCGGAAAAAGTTTGACTCTATGAGGGATATAAAATTTAAGTATAACATTCAGCGTATACATGTATTCTTGGAAATGAAACTAATTTTGAACCTTTTGCAAAGTCGAAGGTGTTCTACCATCATCTGTATCTTACACGTGACAACAAATCCTATCGTGGCACATTAAAAATTCAAAAAAGAGCAAAACTTTTCTGGAATCATTGCTTCAAAAGCAGCAACCTACGCATTCGCCATTTGGAGCTTGAAGGATCAACCAATATCTTTGAAAATTTATGAAGTGTTTAAGTATTTGATCGAATGCTTGCTGAGAATTTTTTTTCAGGGTGGATTTAAGTTTAAGGTTGTTTGATTTGCTTGATTGCGCAATAAGTGTGACTACGACTTGTCAAATGTTATACATTATAACATATATTGTCTTTGTAGAATGATTTAATTAGTAATTCAGAATCTACTCGACCTAGTTGCGTATTTTTTTAATGCAAATATTGACACTAGTAGGAGTTCAAATATTTTTTTTTAACCTTTTCATTGGGTTGCTCCCAAGGAAAACATATTTGAACTCCTGTTGTTAATATTTACATTAATTTCATGTACAACTAGGTAGTGTAGACTATTTATTTCTCGAGCTAACATTAACTTGTCCTGTCACTAATTGTCAACTTTACAACTAGTTTGTCAATTTTGCTTTGTGTCACTAGAGTTCAAGGAATCAGTTCAAGTGAGATCTTCATTTGCGTGAGCTTGAGAATGAGATGGCGGTAATTTAATATTTTTCTGATTAACTGCTCTCGAACGAAGTATGAAGCCGTTATTGTGAACGTTTTTTTTGCATGACAGTTTTGCGCTTTGGTTATGAAAAATTGTAAGATAAATTTGCGGCTAATTCTGTTAGTGCTACACATTTGGTGAAATATCTTTCTCGTCCATTTATTTAACTGTTATTAGGCGTTTCTTTTGTCACCTACATTATTCTTTTGGTGTTTTTTTCTTTCGGCTTAGTACTTTTCAAGACCCGGGGCCGTATTTAGATTGAGTAATCATGAACAAATATATCATTCTTAACTCAAGATAACTTAAGTTTCTGGCGCGTGCTGACACGTGCCGGACAAATAAAGTTAACGCAGAAAAGTGTACAACGTAATTATAAATACCGGTTGGCACTGTCACAAAGTCCTGTGTTTTGAGTAAATCAAGTAACGAAATATAAGCAAGTGGCTTTTATCGCAAATATACTTGAAAGTGTACAAGATATTATTAACGTAACTATACAGTTTCCCATCTTAATAGGGTACTAAAGTGAAGTCTATATATAGCTTTGACAATACAGCACTGAATAAAAGGATCAGATAAAAGGGGAAAATATGTTCATCATAATAGGAAGCGTTTTCTGAATTTTTCTGAATTCGCAAGATACTTTCAGGCTTGTCTTCTTCATTTTGAGTGGTCTCAATTGCTCTCACTCCGAATTGAAATTTGTTGCTAAAAGCAATATTATAATAGGAATTGTCATTGGCTTGAAAACCCAGTGGGTAATGCTTCTGTGGAGAATTCTGGTGGGCTGGGGTTTGAACCAATCCCCGGTTGCGTTTGTTTGTACCCATAAAGAAAAATGTTTATAGGCTACAGCTGAAAGAAATTACCCCACCCGCCGTTCGTGAGTAGTTTGTCCGACGTTAGTCGGTTAATATTTGTTTAAATCTAAAAGAATTGTTCAAATTGAACCTTACAGAATACTGTAGAGACGGTATGTGGGTTGGATATGACTTCAATTCTGGCTCTAAGTTTCTCAGATTTTCCGTGAACATTTTTTGTTGGGTCGCATAAAAATTGTTGATTTTTTTCGCCTAATGGGTGTGTGAATCCGTGGTTTAGTTGCTGGCAGATCTATACATATCTTTTGTTTGTGTTAGTTAAAGATTGAATAGTTCGCCTTCAAAGATTTGTATCTTTTCCTCAACCTTTGTTAGCTAGCGCCAACATTATCATCGATGATCGTTTCTCCCATGATTATCATCAGGTTCTTCTTCTTGTGATCAAGGAATTGTATCTTGGCTTATTCACTATTTGCAAGAGATGAATGGTTTGAGTGGGATATTTCCGTTGGAGAACTTCATAAAATTGGGGGTTATTCGTTTCGAAAAATACTTATCTTATAGTTGGAGAAATAAGTTTCCAATGAAGACTGTAGTGGTAAAGAAGTATATGAAAGTTTTATCGGAACATAAGATTTTAACTTATCAACAGGGGACAGCTTCAGAGGTTGCATTTTGTTGACTTAGAGCTGCTATTTTGTCTAAATTGGCTTGTTCTTGAAACAATTCAAGGTTGGCATCGGTTTGCGACATAAAGTAAGGGAGTTCTTCATTTTCAGGCTGTGATGAATTTAATTGTGGGAATGGATTGGCATGTTTAACATCAATTCGAGTGGCTGCAATTGTCGGATTTTAATGTTTTTGCTGATCCTTTGGATTGCACATTGGAGAGTTGTTATACAATGAAATCCTTCTCTCTGCTCGAGGCATCGTTTAAATTGTATTCTCTCCTTAAATGGCTTTGCGCTCATGATTAGCCAAATACCATATCCGATGTTTCTCGCGGTGTCAGGCGTTGGACGCAAAACTTTTTCTTTTTCTGACTGAGAATCGGCTGGAGCGTGGATATAAAGTGTTGATAAGCATGATGAGTGTGCTAGAGGTCTCCATTTTTTCCTGACAGATAAGATATGTTGAAGATCTTAAACAATTATCGAGCTGTTGTGTCTAAGTAGTCTCCATAGTCCTGCTAGGTAGGCAAATATGGGCCTTCGATGATTCATTGAAGGGCTTTTTTAGGATCCTGTTGGGGCATTGGAATGACATGAGCACTCTAAACATAAAATGAAGTTTGACTGGTTGCTAGCGTTAAGAGTAATCTTTGTTCGACGATGGCAACTTCGTCAGCAAGTTCGCATCATTGTATGACATGAAATCCTTCATTGCTATTGCCATTGAAAACGAATCAGTTTACTGTTTCTGGCTATCATTAACCGAATCTAGGACTGCTTATAATGATTCGCTGGGTATTAAAGACATTGGTAATCGTTATCCAATACAATAGGTATCGAATATAACAAGTTTATGCTGTAGGCATGTAAAGCTGAAAAACTTTTGATGTCTGCATATAAAATTGGTAACAATGAAGCTGCCGTATCAAAATTGAAATTTAATTACTGATTTGAGAGAAGCATTTGTGTACACTTTCGTAACTTGTGAAAGGTTTTTAATCAAAAATTTCGAATTGATCTTGTACTACCTTCGTGTCTTCGTTCCGATTTTGTGGCATTTCTTGCTCAATATGCGACACTTTAGCTTTTTAGTTTGAGTTTAAGAAGAACTGTTTGTTGACAGCTGATTGAACTTCGAGTACGTAGTCTGTGAGGACCGATGCATATTCGTCAAGTCGTTCAATTGTTTCTTAATTTTGTCGTTCATAATTTTGACATCTTCCGAATAATCCAGTTGTTCTGTCCGCATCCTTCTGAACTGGCCTTTGAATTTCCAGGGATCCGAACAGTGCTATTACAGTGACTGAAGTGGCTGCTGCTACTGGTGCTGCTCGTTTTTGTCTTTTCGTTGACTAATTTCTGGACTTTGCAGAAATTTTGAAGTAATGTTGCGCATGTGTGTAATATCGTCTTCTGCTGCTTTTATTAGTGGTTTTAAGAGCATCCGTTCCAGATTGAACTGTTCATCAGTTGAGTTTAACGGGTTCGAGAAGTTGATTGGGCACACGAGTGACGGTTCCGTCCACATTGTTGATAGTTTTTCAGCATGTCATCAATTTGTTTTTTCAAAGCAGCCATATTGCGATAAAGGAACTAAAAGTTCTACATTAAAAAACTATTCTGCGAGCAGAATTTGTTATTCCTTTTGGAAAAGAATTCCTTTTGTAAGAATTCGAATTTCCTTGGTTAATAATTTTGGAAACGAAAAGAAACAATTGAACAAACGTGTTCTTTCATCGTGAGATGAGAGAAGTAAAGTGTACTGTAAGTCTGAGTATGAACGAAATGTTGTTTATAAGGGGCCCTCTGTATTTTTTAACTAGTATTTGCGACATTTGTCAGAGATGCTGTTCAGTTTATAGTAAATACTTGCGTTTGAATTTTAAAAATTTGTCCCAAGTTTTGGTAATGTTGGTAGATGATTTGTAAATAAACATAGTTCATCCAGCTGCACGGTTCGGGGCAGCAAAAATTGATATGGATGAAAAGCGATCAGGGCAGGAATCCGCCTTCGTTCTTATTTTTTTGGCAATCTCGGGAAAAGTTGTTTCAGGTGTTCAGTCGGTTGTTAATTTAGTTTTTGTTTTTTGTTTTCTGAGCAAAAATAGGAAGTTGCTATTTTACAATTGCGCATGATTTGTTAGATTTTTGTCCGAACGAAATATATTATCCAGAGATTGGCTTTTGGAGTCAGCTCAAACTTGCTGCTGTTTTGTGTCATAAGTGAAGCTGAGGAGGCAGGTTTCTCTATTTTGTGGTGGATGGTTCTGTTTTTACTATTCTCGATTTCTCTGCTCAAATTTTTTGCCCTGTATATATTATTTCCGTGGTGGAATATTTTCGAGAAAAAACAAAGGGAACTTTTCCAGAGTGTTGATGGCAATCTAGATCAGATTGAAAGTGAGATTTCGGCTTGAGTTGGAGAGGCACGTATTTTGTGAGTGTTAGCGATAGTAATGTTAAGTACTCAACTGCTTGTTCACTGCTGATAACTTACTTTTCTCAGACGCGGAAGACTAATTTGTTTTTTATTTGGACTTGTTTTGTGTATTTCCTGTTTCTTGTCGATTTGATTTGATACTTGTAGCTGTGGGCTTCAAATTTAGTGGGTACAGTGATGTTTTGCTGAAAGTGTATCTTATTTGAAATATCGCTTGCCGGGACGAAATAACGTGAAGTTTGTATCGTACTTCAGCATTACTAAATTGATCTTATTCTGTTGTTTGGGAAGTTTATATATTAGATGCTCTAAACGTGGTCAGATAGCATATTTTATTGTTTTCAATTTCGGGTGGAATATGCTAATTCGTAAAAGTTTGTTGGTCGAGTATGCTCGCAATGTAAGATTGGAAGCTCTAGGAATGAAACTACCGTTTCGGGAAAAGTGATTGTTCGATTAGCTTTTCCCAGCAGCCCTTTTTGCTAATCATGGAGATCTTGTTATCCACTCTTTTTTGGGTTCTCAGCATAATTGGCAAAATATGTAGAAGCTTTGGATGTGTTTTGTTTCATCTAAAGCTGTTTTTTTGTCGGAGGCATGGCGGATAAACCAAGTGAACGATTACTTTTTTACAATTTTCAGTTCCTTTTTGTTCTGTTTGTGGCCCTTCTGTCCTTGAATATGTCTTCATTTTGTTAGTTGGCCTTTTCATTTTATCAGGTTATGTCTGTTCTGTATTGATAAAGGCGAATTTTCACGGGACTTCCGAAAAAACTTCATTAATGTGTCGTAAAACATTTTTCAGAATATCAATTGAGGCCACATCCGAGTTTTGGTAAACTTTTGAGCATATCTTTTACTGCAGTATACCAGAACGTAGAGTTGTCTACGTTCTGGTATATTGTCTTCTGGCGGATCCCTTAAATTGATATTAATTCTTGTGGAGAAACGGAGATCAAGGGGCTTAAAAGATTCGCGTCAATGTAATTGAGTTGTTGGGCAACAATCAATTGATGAATTATAAGTCGTATAAAAGTTCCAAGAGGTACATACTTATGCCAATCATTTTATTGTTTATATGAATTGAGTTCCAAAATGCGCTAATTTGTGGTCTGTGACCGTTACACGAAACCGATTGTTGGTGGGTTGTTTCAATGTGTCATGTTTGAGTTGAACCTGTAATTTCGTTAATTCAGCCATAAGTTTGAGGTAAAATTTGTTCCGAAGTCACTCAGTAACGTACTTGGCAAATAGCTGTGCTAAAAGAAAATCTTTGCAAGCTCTCTGGCAACTGTGTGGCACTACCATTTGTCATTTCTAATACGAATAAGTACTTCGTAAACACAGCAACTCCACTGAGTGGTGAATTGCACCTTTTTGTTCAATTAAGTCAATTTGCACCATTTCTCCGGGAAAGGACTTACTGTAGTGAAGATAAAGGCTTTAGTGGTTGCTGTAATCGTTTGTTCGCTGTTAAGCAGTTGTTAACTTGTTATGCGGTTTTTGAACAAATCGGTGAAGTGTTCAGTAAAACCTGGATAATAGAATCGTTTTCTGAACTCTTGGTTTGTTCGAATTATTCCTAAATGTCCTCATGTTGTGGAGTTATATAATCTATCGATACTCCTTTCCAAGGATTCTGTTGGGCAGTATTGCCTGAAGTTTGTTTTGCCTGGGTCTTCGAAGAGTTGTCTGTATAATGTATTAGCAACTCCCAAACGGTCAATTTTTTTGCTTATTTTAACTTCTAGCTGCATACCACAATTTGCTACTTAGACTTTTCCACTCAATTGCTTGCATAGTATTGCAATAATTTTCTCGCTTTTCAACTTTTTTGATTCTATTTCATCTCCATTTTTTCGTTTTTGTTCAAAATACTGTTCATGAAGTCCAGCTTCCTGCATGCAGTGGTGAAAAGATGTTGACTTAATTGTTCTGACTCAGGGACATTGTTGAATTGGTCAGAATTCGTAATCGAAGCGTCAGCTGATTGTTCTTCAGACTCAACATATATTTCACGAACTGGTACTTTCTCTGTTAGTTTAAGGGATAAGCTGGCACTCATCTGTTTGTAAGCGTGACAAGAAGTCTGCTTCATAGTTTGCTTTGCCAGGAATATGGGCAATAACTATTTTAAACGAAGGAACTCTGTCAAAAAAGTTACATAATGATGCTGGAATTGTTTCTGATTGAAATAGAAATGTCAAGCTTCGATTGTGAGCACAATGGCTGGCTGGCGGGATGGGATGTCCAGATTAGCTTAAATTTCATTTCCGTGTTTTATCCGGAGTCAAGTGCGTTTTTGTCAAAAATTTTACCGTACTGAACTAATAAGTTCTCACATTCGTTTTGTTGCTCGTGGTTTCAGGGCAAATTTTTCCAATTGAATCTGATTTGAAAAATCTACAATCTTGGTTACTTCGTGGATCAAATTGCTTCAATTTTTGGAAATTCAATTTGATTGTAATTTTTCTGTTGTAATGGTGGCAATTTGTTTTGGTTCCCACAAGTTTCTGGTGTCGGAAACCAAAGTTTACTATAATCTGTTGGAGTTCTCTTGGGTTGGCCTGTTTTCCGTTGTGTAAAGTCTTGGGTGAGTTGATTCATTTCCTTAACAATCGTCTTTGTTTCTCTGGTGCTTTTGTGGGTTAATTTGTAATAATTGGTTGGTTCGCTCGGTTGACAGAATTGAGAATCGGCCTGCTTCTGTTCAATTATTAATTTTGATTGGATATTCAGTCGTATTAAGGGCAGAGACGTACAATGTATTCTTGATTCCCACTTTACTTAGTGAAGAATTTAAGGCAAATTCTGTTTTTTTTCGAGAATTTTATTCGGGGTCATTACTCGACTTTTTTCAAACTGACTAACTCTGTCCGTTATATAGCATTCAGATAAGATTTGTTCGTGGTGCTGAATAAAGTGCTTTTAGTTTGTGTTAGTGGAAATTTTCTTTTGTACGAGAGGTCGTTCCTGTTTATTGGCTTTATTTAATTAATTTGAACTGTTAAATGGGGAAATTGAATATGGCTTTGTTTAGGGCTAATAGAAAAATCGTGTTTGACAAAGAAAGGGTAAAAAAGATTGACTGAGTTAGTTGTAGAAAAGACAAGAATATTTTCAACAAAATTTCTGTGTACAAGATTAAGTTTGATTTCGGCCTGTGCTTTTCTCAGTAATTTTTCTACGGACGTTTTGACTGAAGTTGAATCTGTTTGCTTTAAGTTAACTGCTTTTCTGTCTGTTTCTGTTACTTTGTGAAGTAAATTGTAGCTCATTACGTTCGCACAGTCTCCGGTGTTTGTCAGCCTTCTACGACTTAATCCGTTATCAAATTAAATTTTGACATAGGGGAAGAATAATGATCTCATGCTTGGTTTTATATTGTAAAGATCAAATCAGTTTGTAGGCTGCTCCATAGGTTTTGGAATATTTTTTTGTTGTTTCTGGGAATTAAGGGTGGCTCTTTTTAGTTGAATTCTGGTAAATAGAAAAGAGGTTTCTGTATTATTAGTTCTACCTCTGGAAATATTGACTTTATCGGTGGTTCGGGTAACCATAGGTATAACTGAAAGTACCGCCTGATCTAGTCACACTAGTCAAAGGCATACACTTAATGGTGGGCATTCGAACTTGTGACTGAAGTCTAAATTTTCGAGGATAAAAAACGTATGCATTTGTGTGGGAATCGGGTCTCTGATTTCTGTTGGAAATATCTTTCTGAAGGAAATATCTGCCTCCTAAAGTTATTTCCTCTGTAGGAGTTGCTATAATTTTGAATCGCATAGTTATTTCCATGCGCGTAAGGTGCGCAGGGAGTTGCTCCTGTCTATTGAATGAAAGCTGGGGAGATTAAGTTACAACTGTGTTGTTTCCATCTTTGCCGCTGTGATACGGTAATCGTTTGTTTGAAGCCTTTTTTCAAGCGAATCTTAGATCTGGTTCAAATTCGGGAGCGCATTAATAAGATTCGGACACTGCATTGTTCATTTCATTAAATCCAACTTCAGTGGTATTCGTCTTTTTTTAAGTATGTCTCTGATTCTTATCTGTTGTCTGGCAGTAGTGCGGAGATCGGTCACTGGCGTAGTTGGTGGTTGTTCTATCAGCTTTGACCCAAGCCAGCCATGCGTGGCTTTGGTGAGAAAAGATTGCTTCTTCTGTTAGTTTTTGTTGTCCTCCGCAGCTTGCAATCTGGCGGCTCGTGCGGCTGTTTCTGCGTCAAAACGCGCGTGCTGTACTTTATCAGACTCTTTCATCACCAGGACGCGGAAGACTTAATTTGGTTTCATTTGGAATTGTTTTGTGTGTTTCTTTTGTAAGAATTCGAATTTCCTTGGTTAATAATTTTGGAAACTAGAAGAGAAACAATTGAACAAACGTGTTCTTTCATCGTGAGATGAGAGAAGTAAAGTGTACTGTAAGTCTGAGTATGAACGAAATGTTGTTTATAAGGGGCCCTCTGTATTTTTTTAACTAGTATTTGCGACATTTGTCAGAGATGCTGTTCAGTTTATAGTAAATACTTGCGTTTGAATTTTAAAAATTTGTCCCAAGTTTTGGTAATGTTGGTAGATGATTTGTAAATAAACATAGTTCATCCAGCTGCACGGTTCGGGGCAGCAAAAATTGATATGGATGAAAAGCGATCAGGGCAGGAATCCGCCTTCGTTCTTATTTTTTTGGCAATCTCGGGAAAAGTTGTTTCAGGTGTTCAGTCGGTTGTTAATTTAGTTTTTGTTTTTTGTTTTCTAAGCAAAAATAGGAAGTTGCTATTTTACAATTGCGCATGATTTGTTAGATTTTTGTCCGAACGAAATATATTATTCAGAGATTGGCTTTTGGAGTCAGCTCAAACTTGCTGCTGTTTTGTGTCATAAGTGAAGCTGAGGAGGCAGGTTTCTCTATTTTGTGGTGGATGGTTCTGTTTTTACTATTCTCGATTTCTCTGCTCAAATTTTCTGCCCTGTATATATTATTTCCGTGGTGGAATATTTTCGAGAAAAAACAAAGGGAACTTTTCCAGAGTGTTGATGGCAATCTAGATCAGATTGAAAGTGAGATTTCGGCTTGAGTTGGAGAGGCACGTATTTTGTGAGTGTTAGCGATAGTAATGTTAAGTACTCAACTGCTTGTTCACTGCTGATAACTTACTTTTCTCAGACGCGGAAGACTAATTTGTTTTTTATTTGTTCTTGTTTTGTGTATTTCCTGTTTCTTGTCGATTTGATTTGATACTTGTAGTTGTGGGCTTCAAATTTAGTGGGTACAGTGATGTTTTGCTGAAAGTGTATCTTATTTGAAATATCGCTTGCCGGGACGAAATAACGTGAAGTTTGTATCGTACTTCAGCATTACTAAATTGATCTTATTCTGTTGTTTGGGAAGTTTATATATTAGATGCTCTAAACGTGGTCAGATAGCATATTTTATTGTTTTCAATTTCGGGTGGAATATGCTAATTCGTAAAAGTTTGTTGGTCGAGTATGCTCGCAATGTAAGATTGGAAGCTCTAGGAATGAAACTACCGTTTCGGGAAAAGTGATTGTTCGATTAGCTTTTCCCAGCAGCCCTTTTTGCTAATCATGGAGATCTTGTTATCCACTCTTTTTTGGGTTCTCAGCATAATTGGCAAAATATGTAGAGGCTTTGGATGTGTTTTGTTTCATCTAAAGCTGTTTTTTTGTCGGAGGCATGGCGGATAAACCAAGTGAACGATTACTTTTTTACAATTTTCAGTTCCTTTTTGTTCTGTTTGTGGCCCTTCTGTCCTTGAATATGTCTTCATTTTGTTAGTTGGCTTTTTCATTTTATCAGGTTATGTGTGTTCTGTATTTATAAAGGCGAATTTTCACGGGACTTCCGAAAAAACTTCATTAATGTGTCGCAAAACATTTTTCAGAAATTCAATTGAGGCCACATCCGAGTTTTGATAAACTTTTGAGCATATCTTTTACTGCAGTATACCAGAACGTAGAGTTGTCTACGTTCTGGTATATTGTCTTCTGGCGGATCTCTTAATTTGATATTAATTCTTGTGGAGAAACGGAGATCAAGGGGCTTAAAAGGTTCGCGTCAATGTAATTGAGTTGTTGGGCAACAATCAATAATCAATTGATGAATTATAAGTCGTATAAAAGTTCCAAGAGGTACATACCTATGCCAATCATTTTATTGTTTATTTGAATTGAGTTCCAAAATGCGCTAATTTGTGGTCTGTGACCGTTACACGAAACCGATTGTTGGTGGGTTGTTTCAATGTGTCATGTTTGAGTTGAACCTGTAATTTTGTTAATTCAGCCATAAGTTTGTGGTAAAATTTGTTCCTAAGTCACTCAGTAACGTACTTGGCAAATAGCTGTGCTAAAAGAAAATCTTTGCAAGCTCTCTGGCAACTGTGTGGCACTACCATTTGTCAGTTCTAATACGAATAAGTACTTCGTAAACACAGCAACTCCACTGAGTGGTAAATTGCGCCTTTTTGTTCAATTAAGTCGATTTGCACCATTTTTCCGGGAAAGGACTTACTGTAGTGAAGATAAAGGCTTTAGTGGTTGCTGTAATCGTTTGTTCGCTGTTAAGCAGTTGTTAACATGTTATGCGGTTTTTGAACAAATCGGTGAAGTGTTCAGTAAAACCTGGATATTAGAATTGTTTTCTGAACTCCTGGATTGTTCGAATTATTCCTAAATGTCCTCATGTTGTGGAGTTATATAATCTATCGATACTCCTTTCCAAGGATTCTGTTGGGCAGTATTGCCTGAAGTTTGTTTTGCCTGGGTCTTCGAAGAGTTGTCTGTATAATGTATTAGCAACTCCCAAACGGTCAATTTTTTCGCTTACTTCTAGCTGCATACCACAATTTGCTACTTATACTTTTCCACTCAATTGCTTGCATAATCTTGCAATAATTTTCTCGCTTTTCAACTTTTTTGATTCTATTTCATCTCCATTTTTTCGTTTTTGTTCAAAATACGGTTCATGAAGTCCAACTTCCTGCATGCAGTGGTGAAAAGATGTTGACTTTATTCTTCTGACTCAGGGACTTTGTTGAATTGGTTAGAATTCGTAATCGAAGCGTCAGCTGATTGTTCTTCAGACTCAACATATATTTCACGAACTGGTACTTTCTCTGTTAGTTTAAGGGATAAGCTGGCACTCATCTGTTTGTAAGCGTGACATGAAGTCTGCTTCATAGTTTGCTTTGCCAGGAATATGGGCAATAACTATTTTAAACGAAGGAACTCTGTCAAGAAAGTTACATAATGATGCTGGAATTGTTTCTGATTGAAATAGAAATGTCAAGCTTCGATTTGCTGGCTGGCGGGATGGGATGCCCAGATATATTGAGAAAACGGTTTGAGTGCGAATTATTGCGCTAAAACTCTTTGTTTTTAGGACACGGGCATAGATTTTCTTTTCTTTTGAATGTTTTCATGTGACAGTCTTCAATTTCAACCACACGCACAAAATGCGGCCCCTGAGTAGCTGGCATTGCAGAGAAGGACGTATTATAGGCCAGGCTGATGCAATCTGAGTTTCATCTCTGTTGCTTAAAGTAAATCCACTGGACTGTTTTTAATGTTCAAAGTCGGCTCTTTCACATAACAATTTGGGATGAGCTTCTGGCGTAAACTTGGTATAAAATTTGCGAAGAACTGGGCAAAACCAATTTGTCTTTTGACATGCCCTGTCGTTTTTGGCATCGTAATCTTTATAGGTTTTTGTATTTTCTCTACTTGTGGAGATATTCTCTCAATGGTTATTTTAATACCAAGAAATTTGATTGGTCGTTTGATTGGCTACTTCGCAGTTTTCTAGAGACAGTTTTAGTGCAGACCTCAGGATGCAATCGAAAATTTTTTTTTCACTAGGAAGTAACCTACTTAATTCTGTTACGGCACTTCCAATATCATCCATGAATTGAGTGCGTATTTCAGGTGCCAAAAGAGGGTCTAGATAGCGACGGATAAATGAATTTAATCCACTGACGGGTATACTGAGTCCTTGGGCTAAACATTTGTTCGCGTAAGTGCTTGAGAAATTGAAGGCTATGAGTTGTACTGATGTGTCGTCTGCCATCTGTACGCATCGACATGCTTGTGAACAATCAAGATTTGTTAACAATCTTTTCCCTCCTGCAAAGTAGCTATTTGCATCTGCCATGTTTGCAATTTGAAAGTTCGTGCTGTGGTAATCATCATGTAAAGTCTTAGGTGAGTTGATTCATTTCCTTTACAATCGTCTTTGTTTCTCGCTTTCGCTGGTGCTTTTGTGGGTTAATTTGTAATAATTGGTCGGTTCGCTCGGGTGACAGAATTGAAAATCGGCCTGCCTCTGTTCGATTATTAATTTTGATTGGATATTCAGTCGTATTAAGGGCAGAGACGTACAATGTATTCTTGATTCCCACTTTACTTATTGAAGAATTTAAGGCGAATTCTGTTTTTTTTCGAGAATTTTATTCGGGTTATTACTCGACTTTTTTCAAACTGACCAACTCTGTCCGTTATATAGCATTCAGATAAGATTTGTTCGTGGGGCTGAATAAAGTGCTTTTAGTTTGTGTTAATGGAAATTTTCTTTTGTACGAGAGGTCGTTCCTGTTTATTGGCTTTATTTAATTAATTTGAACTGTTAAATCGGGAAATTGAATATGGCTTTGTTTAGGGCTAATAGAAAAATCGTGTTTGACAAAGAAAGGGTAAACAAGATTGATTGAGTTAGTTGTAGAAAAGACAAGAATATTTTCAACAAAATTTCTGTGTACAAGATTAAGTTTAATTTCGGCCTGTGCTTTTCTCAGTAATTTTTCTACGGACGTTTTGACTGAAGTGGAATCTGTTTGCTTTAAGTTAACTGCTTTTCTGTCTGTTTCTGTTACTTTGTGAAGTAAATTGTAGCTCATTACGTTCGCACAGTCTCCGGTGTTGGTCAGCGCTCTACGACTTAATCCGTTATCAAATTAAATTTTGACATAGGGGAAGAATAATGATCTCATGCTTGGTTTTATATTGTAAAGATCAAATCAGTTTGTAGGCTGCTCCATAGGTTTTGGAATTTTTTTTGGTGTTTCTGGGCATTAAGGGTGGCTCTTTTTAGTTGAATTCTGGTAAACAGAAAAGAGGTTTCTGTATTATTAGTTCTACCTCTGGAAATATTGACTTTATCGGTGGTTCGGGTAACCATAGGTATAACTGAAAGTACCGCCTGATCTAGTCACACTAGTCACAGGCATACACTTAATGGTGGGCATTCGAACTTGTGACTGAAGTCTAAATTTTCGAGGATAAAAAACATATGCATTTGTGTGAGAATCGGGTCTCTGATTTCTGTTGAAATATCTTTCTGAAGGAAATATCTGCCTCTAAAGTTATTTCCTCTGTAGGAGTTGCGATAATTTTGAATCGCATAGTTATTTCCATGCGCGTAATGGGCGCAGGGAATTAATTCTGTCTATTGAATGAAAGCTGGGGAGATTAAGTTACAACTGTGTTGTTTCCATCTTTGCCGCCGTGATACGGTCATCGATTGTTTGAAGCCTTTTTTCAAGTTGTCTGTATAATGTATTAGCAACTCCCAAACGGTCAATTTTTTGCTTCTAGTAAAAGTATTTTAACTTCTAGATGCATACCACAATTTGCTACTTATACTTTTCCACTCAATTGCTTGCATAATCTTGCAATAATTTTCTCGCTTTTCAACTTTTTTTGATTCTATTTCATCTCCATTTTTTCGTTTTTGTTCAAAATACGGTTCATGAAGTCCAACTTCCTGCATGCAGTGGTGAAAAGATGTTGACTTTATTCTTCTGACTCAGGGACTTTGTTGAATTGGTTAGAATTCGTAATCGAAGCGTCAGCTGATTGTTCTTCAGACTCAACATATATTTCACGAACTGGTACTTTCTCTGTTAGTTTAAGGTATAAGCTGGCACTCATCTGTTTGTAAGCGTGACATGAAGTCTGCTTCATGGTTTGCTTTGCCGGGAATATGGGCAATAACTATTTTAAACGAAGGAACTCTGTCAAAAAAGTTACATAATGATGCTGGAATTGTTTCTGATTGAAATAGGAATGTCAAGCTTCGATTGTGAGCACAATGGCTGGCTGGCGGGATGGAATGCCCAGATATATTGAGAAAACGGGTTGAGTGCGAATTATTGCGTTAAAACTCTTTGTAATTAGGACACGGGCATAGATTTTCTTTTCTTTTGAATGTTTTCATGTGACAGTCTTCAATTTCAACCACACGCACAAAATGCGGCCCCTGAGTAGCTGGCATTGCAGAGAAGGACGTATTATAGGCCAGGCTGATGCAATCTGAGTTTCATCTCTGTTGCTTAAAGTAAATCCACTGGACTTTCTTTAATGTTCAAAGTCGGCTCTTTTACATAACAATTTGGGATGAGCTTCTGGCGTAAACTTGGTATAAAATTTGCGAAGAACTGGGCAGAACCAATTTGTCTTTTGACATGCCCTGTCGTTTTTGGCATCGTAATCTTTATAGGTTTTTGTATTTTCTCTACTTGTGGAGATATTCTCTCAATGGTTATTTTAATGCCAAGAAAATTGATTGGTCGTTTGATTGGCTACTTCGCAGTTTTCTAGAGACAGTTTTAGTGCAGACCTCAGGATGCAATCAAAAATTTTTTTTCACTAGGAAGTAACCTACTTAATTCTGTTACGGCACTTCCAATATCATCCATGAATTGAGTGCGTATTTCAGGTGCCAAAAGAGGGTCTAGATAGCGACGGATAAATGAATTTAATCCACTGACGGGTATACTGAGTCCTTGGGCTAAACATTTGTTCGCGTAAGTGCTTGAGAAATTGAAGGCTATGAGTTGTACTGATGTGTCGTCTGCCATCTGTACGCATCGATATGCTTGTGAACAATCAAGATTTGTTAACAATCTTTTCCCTCCTGCAAAGTAGCTATTTGCATCTGCCATGTTTGCAATTTGAAAGTTCGTGCTGTGGTAATCATTCTTCAGTAAATGATTGATTCTTCTCAATTCGACTCACTTTCTCAGTTTGCCTGATTGTTTTCTGTGCGCAAATAATGGGCTGCTGTATTTAGACCGTGACAAAGTAGTTATAAGTCCATAGTAGTGCATCGATTCTTGTTGAATATGCATTTCATCACATACATGGATTGGGGCTGGTTGTCCTTCTACACATACTGGTAGATCATCATGGAGTTAGCTTAAATTTCATTTCCGTGTTTTATCCAACTTTTTTGATTCTATTTCATCTCCATTTTTTTGTTTTTGTTCAAAATACGGTTCATGAAGTCCAACTTCCTGCACGCAGTGGTGAAAAGATGTTGACTTAATTCTTCTGACTCAGGGACATTGTTGAATTGGTCAGAATTCGTAATCGAAGCGTCAGCTGATTGTTCTTCAGACTCAACATATATTTCACGAACTGGTAATTTCTCTGTTAGTTTAAGGGATAAGCTGGCACTCATCTGTTTGTAAGCGTGACATGAAGTCTGCTTCATGGTTTGCTTTGCCAGGAATATGGGCAATAACTATTTTAAACGAAGGAACTCTGTCAAAAAAGTTACATAATGATGCTGGAATTGTTTCTGATTGAAATAGAAATGTCAAGCTTCGATTGTGAGCACAATGGCTGGCTGGCGGGATGGGATGCCCAGATTAGCTTAAATTTCATTTCCGTGTTTTATCCGGAGTCAAGTCCGTTTTTGTCAAAAATTTCCCCGTACTGAACTAATAAGTTCTCACATTCGTTTTGTTGCTCCTGGTTTAAGGGCAAATTTTTCCAGTTGAATCTGATTTGAAAAATCTACAATCTTGGTTACTTCGTGGATCAAATTGCTTCAATTTTTGGAAATTCAATTTGATTGTAATTTTTCTGTTGTAATGGTGGCAAATTTTTTTGGTTCCCACAAGTTTCTGGTGTCGGAAACCAAAGTTTACTATAATCTGTTGGATTTCTCTTGGGTTGGCCTGTTTTCCGTTGTGTAAAGTCTTAGGTGAGTTGATTCATTTCCTTTACAATCGTCTTTGTTTCTCGCTTTCGCTAGTGCTTTTGTGGGTTAATTTGTAATAATTGGTCAGTCCGCTCGGTTGACAGAATTGAGAATCGGGCCTGCCTCTGTTCGATTATTAATTTTGATTGGATATTCAGTCGTATTAAGGGCAGAGACGTACAATGTATTCTTAATTCCCACTTTACTTATTGAAGAATTTAAGGCAAATTCTGTTTTTTTTTCGAGAATTTTATTCGGGGTCATTACTCGACTTTTTTCAAACTGACCAACTCTGTCCGTTATATAGCATTCAGATAAGATTTGTTCGTGGGGCTGAATAAAGTGCTTTTAGTTTGTGTTAGTGGAAATTTTCTTTTGTACGAGAGGTCGTTCCTGTTTATTGGCTTTATTTAATTAATTTGAACTGTTAAATCGGGAAATTGAATATGGCTTTGTTTAGGGCTAATAGAAAAATCGTGTTTGACAAAGAAAGGGTAAAAAAGATTGACTGAGTTAGTTGTAGAAAAGACAAGAATATTTTCAACAAAATTTCTGTGTACAAGATTAAGTTTGATTTCGGCCTGTGCTTTTCTCAGTAATTTTTCTACGGACGTTTTGACTGAAGTGGAATCTGTTTGCTTTAAGTTAACTGCTTTTCTGTCTGTTTCTGTTACTTTGTGAAGTAAATTGTAGCTCATTACGTTCGCACAGTCTCCGGTGTTGGTCAGCGCTCTACGACTTAATCCGTTATCAAATTAAATTTTGACATAGAGGAAGAATAATGATCTCATGCTTGGTTTTATATTGTAAAGATCAAATCAGTTTGTAGGCTGCTCCATAGGTTTTGGAATATTTTTTTGTTGTTTCTGGGCATTAAGGGTGGCTCTTTTTAGTTGAATTCTGGTAAATAGAAAAGAGGTTTCTGTATTATTAGTTCTACCTCTGGAAATATTGACTTTATCGGTGGTTCGGGTAACCATAGGTATAACTGAAAGTACCGCCTGAATTAGTCACACTAGTCACAGGCATACACTTAATGGTGGGCATTCGAACTTGTGACTGAAGTCTAAATTTTCGAGGATAAAAAACATATGCATTTGTGTGAGAATCGGGTCTCTGATTTCTGTTGAAATATCTTTCTGAAGGAAATATCTGCCTCTAAAGTTATTTCCTCTGTAGGAGTTGCGATAATTTTGAATCGCATAGTTATTTCCATGCGCGTAATGGGCGCAGGGAATTAATTCTGTCTATTGAATGAAAGCTGGGGAGATTAAGTTACAACTGTGTTGTTTCCATCTTTGCCGCCGTGATACGGTCATCGATTGTTTGAAGCCTTTTTTCAAGCGAATCGTAGGTCTGGTTCAAATTCGGGAGCGCATTAATAAGATTTGGACACTGCATTGTTCATTTCATTAAATCCAACTTCAGTGGTAGTCGTCTTTTTTAAGTATGTCTCTGATTCTTATCTGTTGTCTGGCAGTAGTGCGGAGATCGGTCACTGGCGTAGTTTGTGGTTGTTCTATCAGCTTTGACCTAAGCCAGCCATGCGTGGCTTTGGTGAGAAAAGATTGCTTCTTCTGTTAGTTTTTGTTGTCCTCCGCAGCTTGCAATCTGGCGGCTCGTGCAGCTGTTTCTGCGTCAAAACGCGCGTGCTGTACTCTATCAGACTCTTTCATCACTAGGACGGGCTTGTGCGCAACTGCTGGCATGTTGGGTGTTGGGTAAGCACGCTGGTCTTTGATTTTAAATTCACCAAAAAATTTTTTGGTCGGTTATTGGGTCGAATTGCTGTTCTAATTTTAGAAGAGTGGACTGCTTGAAGATCTCGATTCTTAACGTGGTCACTGAGTGCTGTGAGGTTAAAAGATCATTTCTTGTTGCTGCCGGTGACGTTTGAATGTATCGTAGTGCAGCGTCGCCGAGGTGATGTTGGAAAAAGTTAGATTGCTGATTAGCGGGGATTGCTGCGACGCCAATGAAACCTAGGAAAATGTGCTCAAACCGGCGGAAATTTTGACGTTTGGCTACGCTATAGGGTTCTACGGTTATTTGGGCGTTAGCAGCCATCTAAGTTGAATATAGAATTGAAACTGGACTGAAGAAAATGAATGAACAATACAAAAGTTGGGACCACTCTAATAAATTTTAGGGGACTATCCTGAAATTACGTCGAGAGGGGTTTGAAAATCATCCAAATCAATATTATAGTCATGGGTCATCAGATGCCTGATTTTATGAAGTTTATGGGCTTTTTGTCGCACGTTTTTTGCGTCACATACAACTAAAGCACGTTTGTCAGTAGAATTTTGGGTTTTGAACACTGTTTGTTTTGTTTTATCGGAAGCAATTATAAGGAACTTGTAATTGTTGAGATAGTGAGGTTTATCGTTTGGAGGTTGATACATTGGATATAATTACGGTTTACATGTTCTTTAATTTGATCCGGATAGCGCCAGTTCTGATCAACTGGGAGTTTTGGGGTGTTATACAAATCATGGGAAGGCATTTTAAATCAGCACGGGTTATTGTTTTTGCTCTAACTCAGTTCTCCTTGTTGATTTCGTTACCGGTTTGATGGGTTTTTCACTCTGTAAGCTTCTGTGTGTGTAGTCTGTGAAGTTGTGTAATTGTGACACCGCAGCTCAATTGCTTTTTCTCTCAATGCTCCGATCTCTGATATATTCACCATCGATAGATTGAAGAACTTGATAGCGCTGTCCGCCATGAAAAGTTAAATATAAAGTGCAGTAATCAAATATTAAGCAGTGAAAAGAATAATGAAGAATACTGTGCTAAAATCAAACAAAATGCCTTGAAAGACATATCGGGACTGATTGTGTGGTAAATTACGAATTTGAGTTGGAATCTTCACTTTCAAATATCAATTGGAATTTCAGTCTCAGTAAAACAAGTTGCATCTCTTTCGACGTGCGTACTTATTGATTTAAAATCGTGGTGGTCTGCAATTGACACTTGAATTAGTCTATCTTGGTAACCTCCGGTGAATCCAACAATAAAACTTAACGCGTTCTTTATAAGAAAAATTTGGTATGCTTCTGTAGAAGTATTTTTGATATTGGGGCCTCAGTGAGAAAAAAGAGTTAAATTGTTTTTTATGTAACTGTCTAACGTCATCTGAGGAATAGTAGTGAAAATAATGATTTGAATAACTCTGGCAGCAAGAAAACTGGGCTAAATTTTAATTAAAGATAAACGAAATTTAATGAAAATTCACGTTTTTTTGTCGCAAGGTTCGTGGGGCATATACAATTGAGGCACGTTAAGGCACGTCCATCAATAGAATTTTGGGTTAAGAACACAATATGCTCTGTTTTATTGGAAGCAAAGGTACTTCTTTGTTGAGATGCTGAGGACTTGTTTGTTGGGTTGCTAATAAATTGGATATAATTACAGTCTACAAGATTCAATAAAATGATCCGAATAGCGACAGTTCCTTATAACGGAGAGGATTTGGGTGTTATACAAATCATCAGAAGGCCTTTTGAATTAGTACCTGATAATGTTTTTGCATTAACTCAGTTTTCCTTGTTGATTTCTTTACCGGTTTGATTGTTTCTTTCTGCCTGTGTGTGTGTGTGTGCTTCTGAGTGTAGTTAGTGATGTTGTGTAGTTGTGACACCTCAGCTCACTTTATTTTTCCCTTAATACTCCGATCTCTGATATATTCACTATCGATATGTTGACGGAAAGCTTGAGGGCGCTATCCTCCACGAAGAGGTAATATAAAGTGCATTAATCAAATAATATACACTGACAAGATTAATAAAGAATACTGGTAAAATTAAGCAAAATCCCTTGAAGACATCGGGCTTGATTGTGTGGTAATTTATTTATTTCAGTAGGAGGCTTCACTTTCAAATATTAATTGGAATTTCAGTCTCTGTAAATCAAGGTGCATATCTCTTTTAATGTCCTTAACTGTTAATTTAAGAATCGTGCTGATCTACAAATGACAATGTTGCAAAGGTCTAGCTTTGTGACCTTCGGTGAATTCAACAATACAAATGGTAAACGATTTCTCCAAGAAAAACGGAGTGCGTCTGCAGAAGTTTTTTTTGATGTTGGGGCTTCTGTAAAATTTCATCTAAGGAATATAAGTGCTATATGAATTTGGAAATTTCTGGTGTCACTAAAAATCGGCTTATTTTTAATTAAACATAAAAGAATTTTAACAGGATTTCACGGGCTTTTTGTCGCAAGGTTTCTTGAGCCCATACAACTGAAGCACCTCTGTCAATAGAGTTTTGGGTTAGGAGCACCATTTGCTTTGTTTTATCGGATGCAAAGGCACTTATAATTGGTGAGATATTGAGGTTGTTTATTAGGGGGTTAATAAATTGGATATGAAAATAAGTCTACGTATTCATTAAAAGGATCCGAATAGCGGCACTTCTTAACAACGGGGAGTATTTGGGTGTTATTCAAATATTGAGAAGGCCTTTTGATTTGGCACCGGGTAATGCTGTCACTCAGTTTATCTTGTAGATTTCGTTTCCGGTTGGATGGTTTTTCCTCCCCCTGTGTGCTTCTGAGTGTGTAGTCGCTGAAGTTGTGTTGTTGTGACACGGCCTCTCACTTTCTTTTTTTAATACTCCGATCTCTGATATTTTCACTATCGATAAACTTGATGGCGATTTCCGGCATGAAGAGATAAATATAAGGTGCTCTAATCAAATAATAAGCAGTGACAAGAATAATGAAGAATACTGTGATAAAATTAAACAAAATACCTTGAAAGACATATCGGGATTGATTGTGTGGTAAAATACGAATTTGAGTTCAATCTTCACTTTAAAATATCAGTCTCATATGGAATTTCAGTCTCAGTAAATCAAATTGCATATCTCTTTTGTTGTGCTTAACTATTAGTTCAAAATCGTGCTCATCTGCAATTAACACTATTGCAATTAGTCTAGCTTTATAAACTTCGGTTAATCCAACAATGAAATTGGTAAACAATTTTTCCAAAACGCGGAGTGCGCTTCTGCAGAAGTTTTAATGATATTTTGGCTTCCATAAGGAAAGAGTGTTTGATCGAATTTATGCAACTGTCTAGCTTCATCTGAAGAATATAAGTGCGAAATTAATGATTTGAATAACTCTGGAATCGAGAAAATTTTGCTGAACTTAAATTAAAGTTAAAGGAATTTAAACAAAAAGGAAGAATTAAAAAAGCGTCTCCTGGCTCCTGTCACCTTGTAATGTAATTTTGTGGCTAATTATATTAGTGCTGTAGATATAATGAAGTAATGTTTCTCTGCGAATTAATTAACTACTAGATGGTGTTTCTTTACCTTAGTTGTTTTTTTCTTGTTCTGTTGTACAGGGCCTGAGTGGCTTGAAAAATATCTTCGGAGCAAGGCCGAGAGATAAATAAATTCTCTTGTTGGAGAAAGATTTCTTTCTAAGATTGTTTTTCTTGTTTTATAGCTTGAAAAATCGGGTTGAGTCTTTCAGCTTAGTACTTTTCAAGAACCGGGGCCGTATTTACATTTGAGTAGTCCTGAAAAAAACACCCGGTTTTACTCAAGATAAATAAAACATCTGACGCGTGTTTTGCTGCACAAATGGCTGCACAAATGAAGTGAACGTTGAAAGGTGTACAACGTAAATTTAAATACCGGTTTGCACTGTCACAAACTCCTGTGTTTTGAGTAAATCAAGTAACAAAAGATTACCAAACGGTATTTATAGCAGATAAACTTGAAAGTTTACAGAATATTAAAGTAAATAAAATTTCTCTTATCTTAAGATACTAAAGTCTAAACATGGCCTTGAAATTACAGCACGAAAAACGATCAGTAAAAAAAGGGAAAATCGGGAGTTCGAATCAACCCCCGGCTGCATTTGTTTTTACCCTAGAATGTTGGTAACCCGACCTTCGTAATTTAGCCAGCGGATGAGGGTTCTAGTCTACAAATCTCCAATTCTTAACTCGAAAAACAATATGAAGAGCAACTATTTCATTCTTCAGCCTCTAGCTTCTGTCTTATTCATTTATTATCTTCTTTCAATACATTCATTCCTTATAGTACTGCCTTCTGATTGGATGAAATTAATAAAACTGCTTTGTTTCGAATTCAACGCATATGAACTAATAATTTTAAGAGCAATAAGGGATATATTGATGTCGAAGATTATTCGACGAATCTTGAGACACTGGAGATTCGTCACACTGGCCAGTTTTTTCTCGTTCCTCACGGCAAATTGTTTTGTGTTCAAAATTAATATTACATCACATAATGATTTAGGCTTCCTTGATCAACACTTAGGTATAATTGCTGCTCCCTGTTTCAAAAACCAAAACAGCTCTTGTCTTATACATATTTTTTTTTTGATTTTTTTGCCTTTCAAGGCGCCGCATACAAAATAAAATTTGTACTCAATTTTAACCTCTGAATTGAAACGCAATATGAGCATCCAAGAGCTGAGAAAGAAATAGTTAGCTACCAATAACATGAATTGTTAATATCAATTATGCATTAAATTTAGAAATTAAAACAGTTGCACGTTTGTTTTTTCAAATAAATAGACAACGTAATGCAATCTATGCTTGGCTATTCACTTGTTATGTAAGCTTTGCAGTTGTTCCTTTTTAAAAGGAATGTTTGCTTTCTTTTTCCTTTTAAGTCACGAATATCCCAAAAACCAACACAGCCATACAGATCTTAGATGTAATCTTAAAAAAGTTCAAATCTTGCTGGTGGTGAATTCGCTTCTATCGGAGTACACTTCAGTGCGCTCGCGTAGAGCTGGTGGATTTGTGGGATAGAATGGTCTCGAGGGAGCGTCTGGTGTTGCCTTTAGCAATGGTTGATTGTAATTGTTTTCTGGTTGTTCAAACCTTATGATGCCACTTTGGTGAATTGGGACTAACATCGAACATATGTGGATAACGTGCTCTGTGTGTTGCTGTAAATAACGCTAATCCCCGGTACTCACTGCTGAGACTGGCTTGGTTTTTATTGGTTTTTCCCCAACTTTCAATTTAAATGGAAAACGCCTGTTAATTTGAATGAAGCGATTTAGCCGAAATGAAGCAGCAGAATAATGCTATCCGGAGTCCAAGTACAGTCTTACAATCAATGAAGAAAGAAAATCAGTCGTTAAGATGTGGATGGAGTTCCTTAATTTCGAAAAGATAGCTTTCGCAAGCTTGTCTAACTGTTGCTAATTTCTTGTAATTCGTTTTTATTTCTGCCGGGTTCAGGTGAAACCCTTACAATAAAGTTTCCTGAGCCTGACACAATTCATTAGTGTTTGGAATTCATTAGTGTTTGGAAGCTCTGGCAACGGCGGTAGATGCTGAAACAACTTGCTTAGTTGTGCTGATAACTCGATATTGAGCCTCACGGCTCCCGTCGTTTTGCAGGAGGCGAAATCGGACCTAATGAAGATGTTTGCATCCTTGGTTATGTTTTACATCCGCCAAGCCTGTTGAATTAGAAGGCCTCTCGGTCATCAGGAAACTTGGATTCACGCTTGTAATTAGCCATCACCCATAGCATTGATTTTTGGCCTTTTCCTTCCGAGGCAATTTGATGCTTTTACCCGACAGTTCTCCAAGGCTTGGTACTCATCTTGGAAGAGGAGATTGGGGAATGCATGAGTCCTTGTTTTTTTTGCTAAGAGAATCCGTTTTGGCAGACGTTGTTACTAAGTGATCCGATGCAGTTCTCAAGATCTCTCGGAGTCAGTATCGAGGCGAAGTCACGCTTCTCAGTAACTGCAATATATTCAATCTCAATTTCCCAGCGTATGGCATGGCTGCCATTTGCTCGCTCTGTAAACGTTCAGAACTGTCGATTTCGTCGGCATAGGTATCGCTAATCTAAAAAGGATCCCGATTTCATTACTCAATTTGCTTTGAGCAGCGGAATTTCGTAATAAGATAATACTTCAGAAATTGGAATAGCCAACGATAGCATATCCGTGGAATGTTGTTGTCGTCCGATATCTTCTAGAATTTGGACCAGCTGCTCTTTTGGGAAGAGTGTCATTGGAAGGAATCCGTATGCCCAGATTCTGGAACAAGTTGGATTGAAATGTGTATAAGGCTATTCGAAAGCTTTTTGCAATGGCATGGAGCTTGCTCAAAATGCCTTGAAGTGATATTTAAATGTGGCTCAGCGACATTCTCGTTAAAAAAACTGGTGTTAGTTCCGATACTAGTAGATGTTTGCGTTAAAAATTTTCATTTGGTCCTCTATTTATTGGTTGTTATTGTTCTGAATATTTGTAATCTGGTCCTGCTGTCGCAATTGTTTTAGCGTTGATGGTAACACATAGTCTCTGATCATTTCTGTCCTGAACTTGTGACCACCGCTTCTGCTTTTTGTGTACTTGGTCGAAATTGCTTTCTCCTGCGAAGCGCAGTCCCAATATTGAAGTCAGGGCACGTGACAGTGTGGAGCCGCTTCTTAGTCCGAGACCAAACAAACATGTTCCCATTGCAAATGTTATTGGTGCCACACGCGTCGCCCTCTCAAATTAGCTTCTTTTTTGTCTGCTGGACTTAGCAATGTCTGAGGGGACTTGATTAGCTCTGCGTAGTCCCGCTTCACCAGTGTAGAGTAAGCGCGTTTGTTTAAGTGTCCATGCAATTGTTAGGTTGCTTTTGCTCATCTTGGTAAAATTGAGCTGAGATAGTTTTGTATCGGTTGTCCACATCTCGTCAATTGGGGTGGCAGCGACCTTGTCAGATAGTTTTGATTTTTTTGAATCATGGTAGAAAGGTTCAATCTAATTTGAGAACAATCTAATTTGCAGAATTAGTTTTGTCTTGCTAGGTGAGCGCCAGCATCCGAAAGGGTTGAAATGGGAATATTATTGGCGTCGTAATCATGTCTTATAAGGTGGTTGATTTTCCGTAAGTCTATAAGAAAAGGTCTGATGGTTTCCTCTGAGCAAAAGTTGATGTGTTTTTAGAAAATGGTAGTTTGTATAATACGAGTATTTGAGTAGTTGAAACTCCAGTAACTCATATCTGATGTGAGTAGGGGTTGGCGGGCTTTGAGAATAGACTGGATTTTTGTGTTCTGGTGTCAGCTTTACTTTGAAGACCGTCATTTCGACAAACATCAAGACGGTGTCTCGCAACAATGTCATGTTATTCTACAAGAACTTCTTCAAGCTGTTTTTTCCTCTAACGTTAGTAGAGTAGCTTCACACAAAAAGTGGTTCAGGATTTCTGCTCTATCTTCCTCAGACAAAAAAAGATTCAATTTTTCAATTGTTATCTCTGATAAGCTGTGAAATATGTTTGTGTAAGTTTTGCTGAGTGACAATTGCTGGTTTAATTGGCAAAAGACAATAAGCCTGCTCTGGAGTAAGGGTGGAACATTTAGGAAATTTAAGGTTCTTTGGTAGAATTACTATATTGGGTGAAGCGTTAAGTATTCTCAAAGAGTTTTTATCATCGCTATTAAAAATGTCTAAAGAACTCGTGAGACAGATTTCATGCTCCTGATCAAGAGTTTATGTATTCGACTATGCCTGTTGTGGATTGGAGATGAATTTTTGTTCAAAATGTTTCAAATTTTCGCAATTCTTAATTAACAAATCAATCTATTTTCTATTGTCATCGCTGAGTCTCGTCATATGATTTTTTAAACCTGTTCGGTCTAAGAGTAAAGTCTGGTAATTTCAAAAGTTGCTTGTGAAAATCGTCAAAGGCTATTTTTGGTGCTGAAGTTTATTCCCAGTAAAATATCTTTCATTTTAGAGAGCACAAGGAAGTATTTAATGAATTATACGTGTAGATCAAACTTAATTTCACAACAGAAGAGCACCTCAACTGGATCAGCGCAAAGCTTCACAAACTTTGGATTTCCAGTTTGTGTCCTTATTGAGGATTGTGAATGGTTGTCGATCAGTTTAGAGACATCTATGGAGCTCATGAAATCACCGGTATCGATAAGGACGGCAAGCGTCAAAGAACTTGCCCGAACAGTCGTGGTGTAACCTTCTGACCGCTCAAGTGAATATGGGAAGACTACATATTTGTTGATTTCTTTTTAAAATTACGTGTTGGCTTTGTGTGGCTTGTTTAGTTTTTTTTATTATGATCGAATCAGATTGACCGGTTCCGCGTTTGTGGAATACTCCAGCAATTACTTTATGTTTGTCCATACTTTCTTCATTTTCGATAAAACGGTTTCCTATTAGGATGAAGAGAACCTCTGTTTTTCTTGTTACCGTAGTGTCCTGTATTCTGAATACTATTTGGATTGTTTTGCCAAAAACCTCCTCCTGAATGTCCTCTCCAATTTGATCGTACCCTTCCGTTTTAGCCTCTAAGAGATCCACGGCCACGGTTGGGATTTGAGTTTTGAATGATCTTTTCTAACTGTGATGTCATGTTGTCCAGCTTTTTGTTTAGTTCGTCATGAATTTTCCCTTCGTTAAATTGGAGCAAGATCAACTGAACAGTGTTGTCATCCGAATAGCTTAGTTGCTGGCATGCTCCTGGATGTGAATCGTCTGGGTATGCGTTTGTGATCCACAGCCTTTTTGTGATTTGTCTGCTTAGTTCCTCGACTGTTCGCTCTTTGCTTCTTTTTGAAGTTTGCGTTTGAATTTTATTGGCATTCCATGGATGAAAGCTTACTTCTTTGTACGAGTTCTTTCATCGGCGCAATCGGTGGCGGCACCATAAACAACTCTACGGCAACGTTAGGAAAAGCTCCAAGAGCAAGTCGTTATAATTCGACGATTTAGTCTTCTGGAGACTCTTTAAAACAGTGTCGAATTTGCGTTCATGAAGCTTAATTCTACGAAACGCCTGATTAGCGGTCTGATTGTAACGGTCCTTAGGGCAGTTAAGGCGTATTTGAGGTCGTTACGTGTTGCCTCGGCGAGGCCACTATAGAAGCGCAAAGCGCCTCTAGATAAGTTGAGTTTCCAAAACGCTGGTTGTTGGGCCTGGGCAATTGCGCCAACGACAACGCGTGCTTGAAGCAGACTTTCAAGTTTGTCAGAGTTTTCGTTGGAGTTACCTGTGAAAGTGGGTATTTTAAGGAATGGTTGTAAGGCCATGTTTGGGTTTTTAGCATTTTTCATTCGAGCCGATTTTCCGAGAAGTTAAGAAGGAGTTCAAGTTTGGAGGCTTATTTTTGCTTGATTTTTTAAGCTTGAAACAGGAGTACGTTGTTTATAATATTGAACAGCACTAGGAGGTGAGTGAGCAATTAGCACTGTTTTGAAAGGAAGGGAACAGAAGAGTATTCAGCGCCATTTGATTTATATTTTACACGTGTCTCACAAAAGTGTTTGAGTCAGTTCGTTCAAGCATCTATTTGTCAGTTTACCAGCTCTTTCAGTCCAGAGGGTCGGTATGAAGTTGTTTGTGGTCCAGCCCAGCCGCAAATTAGTGAACTTGCTTGTCAGGTGGCCTGAGGAATGTAATTTTGTCAAAGAATTGCCATTGGTGTACTGAGTAAATTGCTTGCAGAAAAATGATGGCCGTTATTAGCTGTTGATAGAAGTTCGTAAAGTAATTTTGCTCTAACGCAGTTGTTTAGTATTACAAAGTTTCAATGATCATTCTCTGTAAATATGAATAGATTTTTCTCTTAATGTCGAAATTGTTTGGGTAGACTCTAAAGCCTTGTCACCATTTAATGTCGGTAACCCGAGTTTTGTGTTTTAGCCAGCGGATGAGGGTCCTAGTCTACAAATCCCCAAATCTTAACTCGAAAAACAATATGGAGAGCAACTATTTTTTTCTTCAGCCTCTAGCCTCTCTGTCTTGTTTGTTATTTTCTTTCAATACATTCATATAGTGGTTTTAGAATACTGCATTCTGATTGGATAAAATTAATAAAACTGCTGTGTATCAAATTCAACGCATATCAACTATTAATTTTATAAGCAATAAGGGATAGATGGGTGTCGAAGATTGTTCGATGAATCAGATATTCGTCACGCACCCATAAAGAAAAATTTACTTCAGCTTCAGTTGCTGAAGTAAATTGCCCTGCCCGCCGTTAGTGTGCAGTATGTCAGACGTTACTCGGTTTATGTTTGTATAAGTCTAAAAAATGTGCACGTTGAAAATTACAGAATACTGTAGACGGTATGTCGGTTGGATGTGACTTCAGATCTGGTTTAAGCTGATCTAGAAGCAATAAGGTTCTCAGATTTTCCTTAAACATATTAGAAAGCAACGACGAAAAAAGTTCTTGGCACTTGATCTTAATGCAGGAAATGTTTAGTTGCTCTCGTACGAAGTTTAAATCAGTTATTGTGGTGGTGTGTCTTTTCACGACTGGAAAAGGAGTGTTGTATTGCTAGTATTCAGCTGAATCATATCTGTCCTGGACTTGAAATTGTGCTCCTTTCTATCCGAACATAGACTTTTTTGGAACGTTGGGCATTAACATTTAGAGTACCCAGTTTGTTTCTAAAGTTCAGTTGTTAGTAACCACTGGGAATATTCAATGTAAAAAGGTCGTTTGGATAAGTTTAGGACAGTCCCTAGTCAATGTACTCATGATCCCTTAGAGTACAGGGTTAGAGAAACAAGTTGACGCAAATGTCCTCTCGGTGCTTTCCGCTTTCTATTCACTTAAATATTTTTTTCAAGTTGAAATAATTTAGTTTCCTTCAGGCTTCCCAAGCTCCTATGCATCACAAGTAATATAGTTTAGAATGAAGTGCTGACAACTATTTGCATAACTGTTTGTAGTTCATTTTGTAATAGTCCACAAAATTATAACTTATGATATTTCGACTCTCAAAATATAAATTATTTTAAGTCTTTTTACGAGTATAAGCCGATCAACAGTTGTAGTTGGATGAAAACAAGAGAACATTCTCTACATAAGAAGTATTATAAAAATTGATACATTTTGATGCGCCAGAGTTGATGGAATTAGTGTTTGTCTAATTATTTTGATAACAATGACACGGTATGTTACTCCGTGTACAGTTAGTCCCTAACGACAAGATATTTTGATGTCATTAATTGAGCGGCAAACTTCAACGTAGCTGTGCACTTTTTAACCAAAATTCTTTAAAATAGTTTTGTGTACAGTCCTAATACAACCTCCATATTTATTTTGAAGCCGAAAGTTTATTTGTTCGTGATTATGATCACATTGTAGTTCGTTTTAGATGATGTACGATGCCGATGATGGGTCATGTAAATCATTGTTAAAAAACAGTTAACTCAGTGATTGATCAACGAAACAATTGGATCCAAATTTTAACTTTAAAGGAACCAGCTATTGATAAGATTTGACGGTGAAAGTGTGCCAGTATGCCTGGTGGGAATGCGGCTATGGGCATGTGGAGTGAGGCGAGGAGACAAGAGAAGATGATAAGAGGAGCGATGGTGGACTACCGCAAGAGGGCGGAGAGGAGGTCCCAGTACTATGAGAGAATCAAACAGGATCCGGCACAGTTCCTAAGAGTCCACGGAACTAAGGTACTAATATTTCTTCTCTGTGCCATTGAAGCGTCCTTGTTCTCCAATATTTAATTTAGAAAGCGACATGACGCGCAGATAGTTTAGTTAATGAGTTTTAAAAAATTGAGAAAGTTTTAGTTCCATAGTTAAATGAATGGAGTGTTGTAACCGAATGCTGGATAACTGTTTCTGTTTCAATTGTGCGGATTGTTAATTTTCCTTTTTCATCTGCCGTTGGAGCGTAACATAGGTTGTTACGCTCCATCAGCCACGATGGAGCGTAACAACCTATGTTATTATCGATATTTCTTACCCTAGAAAGAGTTGAGAGATTAAACTTATGCTTTCTGCGATGATTGCCTAAAAGGGCAAGATGGCACTAACTGACTTTATACAGATTAATGTTAAATTGCTCTCAAACGAAGTTTGAAGCAATAATTGTAAACGTGTCTTCGTTATGCAAAATTTTTGCTTGACCATTTTTGCTTTTTGTTCGAGAACATTCTTTGACTTCTCAAGAGGCTTCTTCACGATTCTCTTCTTCATTTTTTAGTGATTTCAATTGCTCTCACTCCGAAGTAAAGTTTGTCGCTAAAGTAAAAGCGATTGTACCTTAGGAAAATTTAAGGGCCTGAGAGGTGAGTGGAAAATTAGAACTCCGGAGGTAGGTGGTTCGAATCCCTCCCTGGTCGCCATTTTTTTGCTCCCATAAAGACAATTTTACTTAGGCTACAGCCCCTGAATTAAATTGCCCCGCCTGTCGTCCGAGAGGAATTCGTACGACGCTAGTCGGTTTATGTTCTTGAAATGACGGTAGTTGATTAAATGGTTTCTGGGTTAGATCCGAATGAAGCTGGACACAGTAGAGGCAGAGAGAGCAGAGGGATACTCTGTGATGCAAGCT